>NC_079192.1:126778055-127080055 GCF_029499605.1 Hyla sarda | reverse complement strand
TGGGGGGGCCAAATGCAGCACGCTGAACCCCTAATAGGGCCCGGGTCACACAAAAAAAATTGTGGCGGACCCTTTAGGTCCTATTAGGGTGTCGGGGGGGGGGGGGGGGATTTAAATATTTTCTTTATTACACTTTTTTTTTTTTACTTTACTTTAACCCTACCTGTCCCTGGGCTGTATTCTCTCCCTGCTCTAACAAGGGTCTTCTTCTGTGAGGGTCCCTGGCTCCTTCTCGCAGCTCTGCCCGCTGAATGAACTCAGGGGGCAAGCAGAGCCGCGAGAAGGGGCCGTTAACCCCTCCCCTGCCGGCTGCTATTGGCCGGACGATCATCCGGCCAATAGCAGCGATCCTGGGGGGCGGGGGGTGACGAAATTGCCACCTCCCCATAGATACAGTGGGTGATAGGGGGTGTATCCTATACCCTCGATCGCCATGTATCTCCGGGTCAGCTGGTCACACGTGACCCCCATCACCGGAATAGCCGAAAATCGCAAGTGTGAATTCACTTGCGATTTTCGGCGGTCGCCTACATGGGGAGGTCTGATGACCCCCCCGGGCATTGGCGCGGGGTGCCTGCTGATCGCGCGACGGGGACCGAAATTCCCACGGGTGTACAGGTACGCCCTTGGTCCTGAAGTACCAGGGAGCAAAGGCGTAACTGTACGCCCTTGGTCCTTAAGGGGTTAGCCAACACAAAATTCTCACTACCCACTCCACATTACATCCCGGATCCTTCAAATGCAATCATGCAAGATGTATGTGCTGTAAAGAAATCAGGAATGGAAGTAGTGAATTCAGCTCTAACAGCATCGGTGAGAAGTACAATCTAAAATACAGGCTTACATGCCAATCTTCTTTTGTCATTTATCTACTAGACTGCATTTGCGGTTTACAATATGTGGGACAGACTATACAGCCACTAAGAAACAGCCTTAACAAACACAGACAGAACATTAGAAATAATTTCATGCTCCACAGTGTGTCCACGCACTGCGCCTCCTCGCATCCAGGAGGTGAAAACCTCATCTCGGTGATGCCCATCGACCACATACCCAGTAATCAAGCAAATCGAATTGAAAAAGAAGGAAGTCTTCTGGATGTCCTGAGTCCCCCTCCCCCTCCAGTCTCTAATCTACACATAACCCGTCACCTAACAAACTCTAAACAAGGGTCCTTCTGTCCAATCCATACTCAAGATAATAATTGTATCTTGTGGGTCACACATTAACTCCATATAATCACACATTATTTACATTAACTCTTTTCCCCCTATTGTGGTCAGCACATACCCCATGTCCATGGATCGCTCTGTGCCCATACATTCTCTTTGATACACATCACCAAGCTTAATGAATCCCATTAATCTGATAAAACATCGCCAAGTAACTCTAACCAAGAATGTTCACCTAATGTGTCAGAACTCAGCCTGCGCTCCTGACAGCAAAGTTTGAAAGGATCGCCGGATACATCACACACATGTCAACGTAGCCCTGCGGGACTGCTTGTTATATCGCACCCCTGTCATCACAGGCTGACAGGATCGTGTCAGCACACCAGAATCAAGCTATAACCACCCGTTGTCCGGACAGCCTAACACCGTGATTGTTGCCCGATAAGGCTGTGCAGCGTGGCAATGCTGTGCAGTCTTACTACTGTTTATTAACCAGCCTCACTATGAGTTTCATTCATTCTGATGCTGACAGCATGTGCCGCCAGCGCGGGTACTAGCGCTGCAAAAATGGTTACATCACGTTATATTTTATGATTTACATCATTTATGTGTTGCTTTTAAGCTTGTGGTTTTTATATTAACCATTTATATTTGATGTTCCTTGTTGTTTTAATGATTACATTATTTTATGTAACATATGGGCCTTTTAAACCATGTATTTTACAATGTTTGACATTATGCCTGATGAAGAGCCCAGCACGGGCTCGAAACTTATGTTGCAATAAACCAATTTTTGTGGATTGCTGCATTGCATCTTTTCTGGGAGATAGTATGAGGACAGGTCCTCTCTCCTATGTAAGGACAGTATAGTATGAGGACAGGTCCTCTCTCCTATGTAAGGACAGTATAGTATGAGGACAGGTCCTCTCTCCTATATAAGGACAGTATAGTATGAGGACAGGTCCTCTCTCCTATGTAAGGACAGTATAGTATGAGGACAGGTCCTCTCTCCTATGTAAGGACAGTATAGTATGAGGACAGGTCCTCTCTCCTATGTAAAGACAGTATAGTATGAGGGCAGGTCCTCTCTCCTATGTAAGGACAGTATAATATGAGGACAGGTCCTCTCTCCTATGTAAGGACAGTATAGTATGAGGACAGGTCCTCTCTCCTATGTAAGGACAGTATAGTATGATGACAGGTCCTCTCTCCTATGTAAGGACAGTATAGTATGAGGACAGGTCCTCTCTCCTATGTAAGGACAGTATAGTATGAGGACAGGTCCTCTCTCCTATGTAAGGACAGTATAGTATGAGGACAGGTCCTCTCTCCTATGTAAGGACAGTATAGTATGAGGACAGGTCCTCTCTCCTATGTAAGGACAGTATAGTATGAGGACAGGTCCTCTCTCCTATGTAAGGACAGTATAGTATGAGGACAGGTCCTCTCTCCTATGTAAGGACAGTATAGTATGAGGACAGGTCCTCTCTCCTATGTAAGGACAGTATAGTATGAGGACAGGTCCTCTCTCCTATGTAAGGACAGTATAGTATGAGGACAGTTCCTCTCTCCTATGTAAGGACAATATAATGTGAGGACAGTTCCTCTCTCCTATGTAAGGACAGTATAGTATGGGAACAGGTCCTCTCTCCTATTTAAGGACAGTATAGTATGGGAACAGGTCCACTCTTCTATGTAAAGGCAGCATTTTTCAAAAGGATAATGCTTGTCCACATACAGCAAGAGTTTCCCACAAATGTCTTTGCCAGATTGCAGCATTTGGTAGGCTGTCCCATTCATCAGATTTATCAAGCATTTATGGCAAGCAGGCTTTAGCAACCTATGAGTGTGCAGGATCTACAGGCTCTGCTGTAACATCTATGTGCAAATATGCCACAGGATGACCTACGAAACCTTTATGCCTCCATGCCCAACCGGATCTCATCTTGTATCCAGGCTAGAGGTGCCCCAACTTATCCTTTTTCTCTAATATTGTAATCACTTACTTTAAATCTGTGAATAAAATAAATGTAAGTTTCATTTGATTTCAACAACTCCTTAGTGATTTTTTTTTTTTGTAATGTACAGTCCCTGTAAAAACTAGCCAATAGTTCAACCAGTAGATGGCGCTTGTACTTTCTGAATATTATTAGATTTTCTCTATTAGATATTCTCTAGTTCTCTATTAGTCTTGAAGGAGATCTCCAGCACTCAGTGAGGATTAATTTCCATGGGAGCACCGAAAAGACCCGAGTACAGCTCTTGGCCATCATCTGCGCTACCATAGAAATGAATGGAGCAAGTGCCGTCTACGAGTAGACGACACTCGCTCCTTCCCGGCTCATTCCCACTATGAAATCTTTGCCTTGAGATAGTTTGGAGATTCCATCTGTAGCAGTCTCTGCTAATAGAATAAACATGTTTATTCTTTTGGTGGGTTTTGGGATACAAACTTTTTAAATGGTGCAACAGAATCCCATCAAAAACAATAAGAGGCTGCTGCGGTGGATTTTCCACAGCAGAACTCTGGAGCAAATTTCCATTAAAAAATTAATTCACCTGCACACACACTCTTAAATGAGTTATTCATGATTAGAAAAACATAGCTGCTTTCTTACAGAAATTGCACCACTCTTGTCCTCAGGTTGTGTGTGGTATTGCAACTCAATTCCACTAAAGTGAATGGAGCTAAGTTGTAATACCACACATAACCTGAGGACAGGTGTGGTGCTGTTTTTGGAAGAATGAAGCTGTGTTTTTCTATTCCTGGATATCCCATTTAAGCCTCTGGACACCATCTGACCTTTAGCCAAAATATTTTAAAGATTTTACAACCTCTAGATGTACATTTGAAGTTAACATTAATTTTAACACTTGTTTCACCCATCTACTCTATCAGGATCCCTGACCAATTGTTATCTAGGGCAGTATGGGTGAAAGGGGTACTCAGCCCCTAGACATATTATTCCCTATCCAAAGGACAGGAGTATTTCGGTGTTATAAACACATATTCATAATGGTGGCTACTGGCTTCTTTGTTCATGATGTCACGCCACGCCCCCTACAGTCATGTCTATGGGAGAGGGCATGACTGCTGTGGAGCAGAAGTACAGTACAATGTGAGGCTACCGAAAGTAGCCGACACTCACTGCTCTGAAGTGAGCGCAACTCCTGCGCTTGCTTCAAAGCCACTTAAGGATTCAGGCCCTATAGGTACGCCCTTGGTCCTTAAGTACCATGATGCAAGGGCATACCTGTACGCCCTTCATCCATAATAGGTTCATTCGGCCCAGACTACCATGACAAGGTCTTGTTACCAGTGGGGTACCTCAGGGATTTGAATGGGGACCCATTTTGTTTAATATCTTTATCAGTGATATTGCAGAAGGTCTCAAGGGTGAGGTTTTCATTAGTCCTTTTGCTGATGACACAAAGATTTGTAACAGAGTTGATGTTCCCAGTGGGATACAAATGGAAAAGGATTTAGGTAAACTAGAGAAATGGTCAGAACTTTGGCACCTAAACTTTGGCAACTTGGGCATAAAAACTCAAGAGCAGAGTATAGAATATTTGAAATGGTCTTTACCTCAGTATCTGAGGAAAGAGATTTAGGGGGTGATGTATCGTGAGTCATCAGGCACGGAGCAAACTTTATTCCGTGCAGCAGATGACTGTGGGTGCTACAGGAGAGATTTCGGGGGTTCGCGGCAGGACTCCCACGATCAGACATCTTATCCCCTATCCAAAGGGGACCCAGGGTGTAATTTTACGCCCCAGCGCCCTGGTACTTAAGGACCCAGGGCGTAAACTTACGCCCTGGCGTTTTCCGGTGCCTGCCACGCACCGGGCAGAGATCGGAAGTGGATGCCTGCTGAAATCCTTCAGCAGGCATCCAGGGCAAACGCCGAGGGGGGGGCATGCAAATCGCGAGGGAAATCGCCCCTGCGATCTGCGGCGATACCAGGCTAATCGGGTCTCTGGGACCCGACCGCCCGGTAATTTTGCATGATCCCGGTTGTCACAGACAGCCAGGACCATGCTAAAGTATAGGAGCGAGGTGGCAAGCCTGCCACCTCCTCCTATCCCCTGCGATCCGTCAGTTAGTTTACCGACCAATCGCGGGGGGGTTACTTCCTCCCGCCCTGCCCGGCCCCTAAATGTCCGGAGAGGACGGGAGGAAGACCGGAGGACGCGGCGGGGGACGGGGAAGTGCTGGGGACCGGCCCCGGTACTTACCTCATCCCTGAAGACCCGGATCCCGGCGATGAAGACGGCGGCGACAGGTGAGTTCCTCTTCAGCCGCGGTCGGGCCCTTTACAGCAATGCACGTCGCCGTAAAGCGACATGCATTGCTGTAATGGGACCCTGTATATTACAACTCCCAGCATGCCCAGACAGCCCTTGGCGTCTGAGCATGCTGGGAGTTGCAGTTTTGCAACATCTGGAGGTCCACAGTTTGGAGACCACTGTGCCCTTCCAGATGTTGCAAAACTACGCAAATTTTTTTTTTACGTATTCAAAAGTCGTGAAACCCCTATGGGGTATTAAGGCTCAATTTATTCCTTGTTACTTTCCTCAAGGGGTCTAGTTTCCAAAATGGTATGCCATGTGGGGGGGTTTTTGCTGTCCTTGCACCATAGGGGCTTCCTAAATGCAACATGCCCCCGAGCAAAATTTGCTCTCAAAAAGCCAAATATGACTCCTTCTCTTCTTAGCATTGTAGTTCGCCCGTAGTGCACTTCAGGTCAACTTATGGGGTACCTCCATACTCAGAAGAGATGGGGTTACAAATTTTGGGGGGTATTTTCTGCTATTAACCCTTGCAAAAATGTGAAATTTGGGGGGAAACACACATTTTAGTGAAATTTTTATTTTATTTTTTTACATATGCAAAAGTCGTGAAACACCTGTGGGGTATTAAGGCTCACTTTATTCCTTGTTACGTTCCTCAAGGGGTCTAGTTTCCAAAATAGTATGCCATGTGTTTTTTTTTTGCTGTTCTGGCACCATAGGGGCTTCCTAAATGCAACATGCCCCCCCCAAAACCATTTCATAAAAACGTACTCTCCAAAATCCCCTTGCTGCTTCTTCGCTTCTGAGCCCTCTACTGCGCCCGCCGGACACTTTACATAGACATATGAGGTATGTGCTTACTCGAGAGAAATTGGGCTACAAATGTAACTATACATTTTCTCCTTTTACCCCTTGTAAAAATTCAAAAATTTGGTCTACAAGAACATGCGAGTGTAAAAATGAAGATTGTGAATTCTCTCCTTCACTTTGCTGCTATTCCTGTGAAACACCTAAAGGGTTAAAACGCTGACTGAATGTCATTTTCTATACTTTGGGGGTGCAGTTTTTATAATGGGGTCATTTGTGGGGTATTTCTAAGATGAAGACCATTCAAATCCACTTCAAACCTGAACTGGTTCCTGAAAAATTGTGATTTTGGAAATTTTGTGAAAAATTGGAAAATTGCTGCTGAACTTTGAAGCCCTCTGGTGTCTTCCAAAAGTAAAAACATGTTAATTTTATGATGCAAACATAAAGTGGACACATTGTATATGTGAATAAAAAAATTTTTTTTTTTGAATATCCATTTTCCTTACAAGCAGAGAGCTTCAAAGTTAGAAAAAATGCAAAAATTTCAAATTTTTCATCAAATTTTGGGATTTTTCACCAAGAAAGGATGCAAGTTACCACAAAATTTTACCACTATGTTAAAGTAGAATATGTCACGAAGAAACAATCTCGGAATCAGAATGATAACTAAAAGCATTCCAGAGTTATTCATGTTTAAAGTGACAGTGGTCAGATGTGCAAAAAATGGCCGGGTCCTAAGGTGTAAAATGGCTGGGTCCTTAAAGGGGTAGTCCAGTGGTGAAAAACTTATCCCCTATCCTAAGGATAGGGGATAAGTTTGAGATCGCGGGGGGTCCGACCGCTGGGTTCCCCTGCGATCTCTCTGTACGGGGCCCCGGCTCTCCGCCGAGATAGCGGATGTCGACCCCCGCACAAAGCGGCGGCCGACACGCCCCCTCAATACATCTCTATGGCAGAGCCGGAGATTGCCGAAGGCAGCGCTTCGGCTCTGCCATAGAGTTGTATTGAGGGGGCGTGTCGGCCGCCGCCTCGTGCGGAGGTCGACACGCCCCCTTCCCGCCGGCTGTCGGGGCTCCATACAGGAGATCTCGGGGGGCCCCAACGGTCGGACCCCCCGCGATCTGCAACTTATCCCCTATCCTTAGGATAGGGGATAAGTTGCTCACCACTGAATCACCACTGGACTACTCCTTTAAGGGGTTAAAGATAAGCAGACAATATCACAGAACAGCAGGAAATTCTAGCAGAATGCTTGGGTGTATAGGGAGATGTATTAGCAGTAAAAAGAGGGAAGTACTCATGATGCTGTACAGGACACTGGTGGACCTCTCTTGGAGTATTGTTCACAGTACTAAAGACCATGGCCCAGATTTATCAAACTGTGTGAGAGAAAAAGTGGAGTGATTTTCCCACAGCAACCAATCCCAGCTCAGCTTTCACTTTACCAGAGCTCTTTAGCTGAGCTGTGATTGGCTGCTGTGGAAAAATCCCTCCATTTTTTCTCTCTCACAGTTTGATAAATCTGGGCCCATATCTCCAGAAAAATATAGATACATTGGAGAGAGTTCAGAGAAGAGCTACTAAACTAGTACATGAATTACAGGATATAACTTATCAAGAAAGGTTAAAGGACATATATAGCTGTGAAAGAAGCTTTAAAATACCTAAAGGGAATCAACACAGTAAAGGAGTCGAGTATGTTTAAAAAGAAGAAATAAAAACTACCACAAGAGGACATAGTTTTATATAAGAGAGACAAAGCTGTATGCAGTAATAACAGGAAGTAATACTTTACTGAGAGAGTAGTGGATGCATGGAACAGCTTTCATGTAGAAGTGGTAGCTGCAAATGCAGTGAAGGACTTTAAGCATGCATGGGATAGGCATAAGGCTATCCTTTATATAAGATAGGGCCAAGGACCAGGGGCGGACAAACCACATGTGCAGCAGGTTCAACTGCACAAGGGCCCAGCAAGTAAGGGGGCCCACCGCCAGTGGCATAGCTATAGAGGTGTCTGTACGCTGGGCCCAGGCCTTGAGAGGGAGGCCCCCCCCCCCCCCCCCCCCCGTTAGTGTAACTGTCGCTTTCAGAGCAGAGGGGCTGGTGGGAGTAGATGTGCCCCCCCCCCCCGCACAGGCAGGAAGTCAGCTCCAAGCCCTCTGACCTGTCCCTGCATCAGGCATGCTGGGAGTTGTAGTCTTGCAACAGCTGGAGACACACTGGTTGGAAAACACTGTGATATAAAGATAGATAGGTAGACTGGGCATAGATCAGTGTTTCCCTACCATGGTGCCTCCAGCTGTTGCAAAACTACAGTCCAGACATGCTGGGAGTTGTAGGTTTGCAACAGCTGGAGACACCCTGGTTGGAAAACACTGATCTATGTCCTATCTATCTATCTCATATCTATCTATTTATCTATCCCATATCTATCTATCCCATATCTATCTATCTCATATCTATTGATCTATCTACCTAAATTATAGGAGCAGGGGGTTAATGGAAGCAGGGGGGGGTTGTAATGAAAGCAGGGGGAGGGTTAATGGAAATGGGTGTGTGTGTGTGTATGTGTGTGTAATGGAAGAGCAGGGGGAGAGAATGAAAGAGGGGCAGGATGGGGTGAATGGAACGAGCAGGGGGGGTTAATGGAAGCGCAGTGGGGGGGAATGGAAACGCAGGGGGGGGGGGAAGGAGGGGCAGGATGGGGTGAATGGAAGGAGCAGGAGGGGTTAATGGGTGCAGGGGGGTAGTGGAAGCATGGGGGTGAATGGAAGGAGGGGCAGGATGGGGAGAATGGAAGGAGCAGGGGGTAATGGAAGTAATGGAAGTGGGGGTGAATGGAAGCAAGGGGAGGTGAATGGAAGCAGGGGCAGGAGGGGTGAATGGAAGAAAGAGCAGGGGGGGTCAATGGAAGCATGAGGGGGGGTAATTGAAGTGGAGGGTGAATGGAAGTAGGGGCAGGATGAGGTGAATGCAAGGAGCAGGGGGTTAATGGAAGCAGGGGGGTAATGAGAGGGAGGGTTAATAGCAGTGGGGGGGGGGTGCTGAACAATAGACATATGGGGGGGCAGGCACATTCTTTGCACAGGGGCCCTCTGCTGTCTGTGTCCGCCCCTGCCAGGGACTATTGATAGGATTCAGATTATTGGGCAGACTAGATGGGCCAAATGTTTTTTTATCTTCTGACACATTCTATGTTTCTATGACAACTTTATGCCCACCTTTGAGCCTCCTACACAGTAATAATGCTCCTTTTATTCTCCCATAAGGTAATCATTCCCAACTTGGTGCCTTTCTCCAGTGTGATAATGTTATTTTTGCCTTCTTGAACCTAAAAATGCTCTTTGTCCCCTTTAAATAATAATACTCCTCTTTGTGCTGCCGCAATATAACATTTTGCACCACCATGCTTATACTCAAAACTTATACTCACTTTACCCAAATCTCATGACAAGCAGATTGTCTGAGGCTCTCCTGGACAGTGAGGTCAGTGACCCTGTTTCAAAGGCATACCACCCTCTTCGTCAGGGAGCTGACGAAAAGGGCAGTATGCCTTTGAAACGCGTAGTACATTAATGAACTAAATTTTTTTATTTTCACTAGCACTGTCTGCTTTTGTGCCACCTTAGGGTAACCCCTAACTCCCACTACAGCAGGAGCACCATCCGAGGACATCTTTTTATTATTTTGTTGCTCCCGTGATCCTCTGATCACCAGAGGAACTGCCGTGAGTTCATCTCGTTCTAGTCTTTAACACAGCTTTAGTACTCCGGGTGCAGATAGGATGTCGGGCTGATCCTGCATATCTGTGCACACACCAGAGGATATGTTGATTCCCTTTCTGGTGTTGTGCTCATAGCACAACAACCCCAGGTGAGTGGTTTAGTCCACTTTTCTGTTACAATTGCAACATATTGGGCCTCATTTACTAAGAGTGTCGGGTTTTTACTAGTGGGAAAAGTTGTTTCAGACTTGCAAGATTCCTCTCTATTTACAATTGGGAAAAGTTGGGAACATTTTCTGACCAGCTTTTTCTAGGTCGATATTTCCAGCCATTTACCCACAGGATTTTCTGTGAATTCCATAGTAAATCGGTCGGGTTGTGAAACCACGCCCCCTTTTGATTGGTTACACCCCTTTTGTGACAAACCACGCCCCCTTTTCGGGTTTGTCTGATTTTTCAGGCGCACACTGGCGCAGACATGTCTCAGACATGTCTCAGGCAAAATAACCAGGCAAAAACTGGTCGGTTTAAGCTTAGTAAATGAGGCCCATTATCTGAAAGCTGCACTTACAGTGCCATGTTCAGCACTACTGCAAAAAAGAATTATCCAAACATTGTACCTCCAACTATTCCAAAACTACAAGTCCCAGCATTACAGGACCGGCAAAGGATGAAACACATGAATGACATAGGAAACAACTACTTTTAGCAGTAAACCTTTGCACTAAATTAGGAAAATGTAAGTGATGCACTCACTCAGCACAAATGGTAAAAAAAAACTGAGAAAAAAGGGTTACAGAGCAGGGCTTCCAGGCTTCCTAGAGCAGTGAGTCAGCAGAGTGAGGGAAGGGAAAGAGTCATTAAGTGCAGGCAATAGAGGAACACACCCCTCCCTTTGGGAAGAAGAGAAAGGTAGTGAGCAGCTGTCATATGCTATTTTTTAGGGAAATATTGGTGATAGATACATAAAAATTACATGTACCTGATCAGGATTAGGTACTGAGTAACATATCCCTTTTTTATTATTATTTTTTTTTTTTTGTGTGGGCGATCTGACAGTACCTGACAGTATCTGACAGCTTTAATGCCAATAAAAAAGAAGGCTCAGGTAAATGTAACTTGAAACAAGAACATCCAATGTTAAAATGTTAAAACCCATCCGTCCAGAGGCTTTAGTGGTAAAAGGGAACATTATAAGTGACAACTTGTCAAAAGGTAAGGGGGGGAGAATATGCTTTTCAAGCAGGATGGGTCCATCACTATCTCAAAATAAACTGTCTATGTGATCATGCATCGGACCAAAGGAAAGGAGTTACATCTCAATCTGAATTGTGGATATAATCTCTTGTTAGCCATAAAAAGTGGAAAAAACACACAAACAATTAATTTTAATGCATCAATAAATAGAATGCTGACTTTAATAAATAAAATAATAAAAAAAATAGTTTGTGTATGTGCACAAATATATGTGTACTGAATATATGCATGTGTAGTAAAAGTGTAATGGGTCCAGATTACAGATGCACCGATATATCAGTTGGCAAAATGTTTCGGCCTAAAATGCTGTTAACCCCTTAAGGACTCAGGGTTTTTCCGTTTTTGCACTTTCGTTTTTTCCTCCTTACCTTTTAAAAATCATAACCCTTTCAATTTTCCACCTAAAAATCCATATTATGGCTTATTTTTTGCGTCGCCAATTCTACTTTGCAGTGACATTAGTCATTTTACCCAAAAATGCACGGCGAAACGGAAAATAAAATCATTGTGCGACAAAATCGAAAAAAAAGCCATTTTGTAACTTTTGGGGGCTTCCGTTTCTACGCAGTGCATATTTCGGTAAAAATTACACCTTATCATTATTCTCTAGGTCCATACGGTTAAAATAATACCCTACTTATATAGGTTTGATTTTGTCGCACTTCTGGAAAAAATCATAACTACATGCAGGAAAATTTATACGTTTAAAAATGTCATCTTCTGACCCCTATAACTTTTTTATTTTTCCACGTACGGGACGGTATGAGGACTCATTTTTTGCGCCGTGATCTGAAGTTTTTATCGGTATGATTTTTGTTTTGATCGGACTTTTTGATCCCTTTTTATTCATTTTTTAATGTTATAAAAAGTGACCAAAATACGCTTTTTTGGACTTTGGAATTTTTTTGCGCGTACGCCATTGACCGTACGGCTTAATTAATGATATATTTTTATAGTTCAGACATTTACGCACGCGGCGATACCACATATGTTTATTTATTTTTTTACACCGTTTTATTTTTTTTATGGGAAAAGGGGGGTGATTCAAACTTTTATTAGGGAAGGGGTTAAATGACCTTTATTAACCCTTTTTTTTAAACTTTTTTTGTGTAGTGTTATAGGTCCCATAGGGACCTATAACACTGCACACACTGATCTCTCATCCTGATCACAGGCGTGTATTAACACGCCTGTGATCAGCATTATCGGTGCTTGACTGCTCCTGCCTGGATCTCAGGCACGGAGCAGTCATTCGTCGATCGGACACCGAGGAGGCAGGTAAGAGCCCTCCCGGTGTCCGATCAGCTGTTCTGGACGCCACGATTTCACCGCGGCGGTCCCGAACAGCCCGACTGAGCAGCCGGGATACTTTCAGTTTCACTTTAGAAGCGGCGGTCAGCTTTGACCGCAGCTTCTAAAGGGTTAATACCGCACATCGCCGCGATCGGCGATGTGTGGTATTAGCCCCGGGTCCCGGCCGTTGATTAGCGCCGGGACTGACGCAATATGATGCGGGATCGCGGCGCGATCCCGCTTCATATCGCGGGAGCCGGCGCAGGACGTAAATATACTTCCTGCGTCGTTAAGGGGTTAAAGGGGTGTATTTTTTTTTTTTTTATCAACTGGTTCCAGAAAGTTGAACAAATTTGTAAATTGCTTCTATTAAAAAATCTTAATCCTTCCAGTACTTATCAGCTGCTATATGCTCCTCTGTCTGTGTCAGGAACTGTCCAGAATAGGAAAAAATCCCCATAGCAAACCTCTCCTGCTCTGGACAGTTCCTGACATAGACAGAGATGTCAGTAGAGAGCACTGTGGTCAGACTGAAAAAAAAAATAACTCCACTTCCTCTGGAGCATTCAGCAGCTGATAAGTACTGGAAGGATTGAGATTTTTTAATAGAAGTAATTTACAAATCTGTTTAACTTTCTGGCACCAGTTGATAAAAAAAAAAAAAAATTATAGTTTTCCACCGGAGTACCCCTTTAAGTTTATAGATCCACTGTCAAGTCCCCTTCTCGTATGCCCTGAATGATCTTCTCAACCCCACAACACATTTCCCTTGTGTCTTACCTCCATGGTGTGTCCTGAAGAATAAGCCACAGACATCAAGGTCTGTTTGCTTCAGAAGTCCCTTTGAGCTAATACAACAGTGGAAATTTGCTTCAGATTGACACAAAAGATATTTAGTTCTTTCTTTAATATTTTAAATCCAAGAAATTCCACATAGACATGTTTTAAGATGTAGGCGTTATAACGCCAGAGCCTCGCGTCAGATCTTAACATGGCTACGGTATCTACCTGGCATTACATTACATATTGAAATATGTCTATGTGGAATTCCTTTAAACTAAAGTATAACTCACAGACTAGTGTCAGTGTGTTGTTTATATGGCCATATGCATTTCACTGCCTTTGTGTACGCTCTATGTTGTGATTAATGAATGCAGCTACTCTGTCAGATAGAGCTCAGAGCATTGGGGCGGTTGAGCATTTGTAAAGAGCTTATATCAAGTAGTGTGCGGTAACAGGTGTAATAGTGGATTGCATTTTCTATCAAGATAACTTACACATTTTTTACCAAAATGTCCTATGGGGATCTTGGTAAAATTAATGAAAAGAATGAAGAGGGAAGTCAGCTCCTTGTGTGAAGGGGAGCTGGGTTGTGGTGGTGTTAAAGGGGTAATCCAACAAATGTATTTTCTATGTGCCCATGCTGTGTTTTGAGGTGGTCTCTGTCACAGTTTACTTTGCAGAACTGCGGACAATATGTCACATTACCGCTCAGTCAATCACTTAGGAGGCAAAAAAGCAGGTTTCAGAGGTTGGTGGAAGACAGACGCCAGACGAGGGAAGCGCCGAGGACGTGCAGATTCCCTTTCTTGTCTCAGTTCCTCACGTCGCTCAGAGAAGCGAATATCGATCCAGGATGCCAATTGTATGAGTTCATTCACGGAGGCTGGCCATTCCCAGGCAGCGAGGACATCTTTAATTTGACTCGATAAACCTCTCTTAAAAGTAGCGCAGAGGGCGTCTTTATTCCAGGACAACTCCGATGCTAAGGTTCGGAACTGGATGGCATACTCGCCAACAATGGAGTTGCCCTGGGAGAGACTTAGCAGAGCCGACTCGGCAGAGGAAGCACGGGCAGGTTCCTCGAAGACTGTACGAAATTCTGTCAGGATTGCCTGGAGATTTGAAGTGATGACATCACTGCGATCCCATAGCGGAGTTGCCCAGGCCAAGGCCTTTCCAGACAGGAGACTGATGACAAAAGCCACCTTTGCACGTTCTGTGGAGAACTGGTCCGCCATTAGCTCCAGGTACATGGAGCACTGTGTCATGAAGCCTCGACAGGACTTGGGATCCCCCTCATATTTTTCATAAAGAGACAAGCGGAGTCTGGTTCCGGAGGAGACTGCAGCAGCGGGAGGTTGTACTGGAGCAGGAGGAGGAGGCTATGGCAGTGGCGGTTGCTGCTGAGCGGTTAACAACTGCTGCATCATGGCGGATAGCTGGTTAAGCTGCTGTGCCTGCTGGACCAATTGCTGGGACTGGAGCGCCATGATAGATGCAAGATCCAATTTGTCAGGCAGAGGAACCCCAGTTGGATCTATGGACGGATCTTGCTGTCACGTACCTGGATGCAGAAGTCACGGAGCTGGTAGTGGATCCTCTACCTGTGTGTATCGAGGAGCGAAGTCTAAGGTGCCGCTGGTCTTCACCAGAGCCCGCCGCAAGGCAGGATGGATTTGCTGTGGCAGGCGGCACCCAGGTCGCTACCCCCGATACGGCTCGACCACACAGGTACTGGGCAAGGGGAGGTACAGGAGGATGAGACAGAGGTGTAGTCAACGTAGCAGAAGGTCAAGGCAGGCGGCAAAGGTTTGTAGTCAAAAACGTAGCAAGGAAGTCTGGTAACACGGATAGGCAAAACAGGCAATGGGAACGCTTTCTCTTAGGCAATTAGCACTGAAGATCCTAAGGGACGGGGGCGCACGCGCCGAGGCTGAGACGGAGCAGCAGCAGCAGGAGTGGACTTAGTTAAGTGCAGGGATTTATAATATAGTGTTCAGGTGCACTTACTAATTATGGGCACACTGGCCCTTTAAATTTCAAAGCACCGACGCGTGCGCACCCTAAGGGATGGGGGCGCGCGCGCCGAGGCTGAGATGGAGTAGCAGCAGCAGGAGTGGACTTAGTTAAGTGACGGGCCGGAATTCCCATGCGGGCTCATCCCACAATGCGAATCCCGGCCCCGCCAGTGAGCATGGACACGGGGCTACCGCGCTCACGGCCGGTGAGTGGGGACACGGGGCTACTGCGCTCACGGCCAGTGAGTGGGGACACCGGGCTACTGCGCTCACAGCCGGTGCTAACCGCCGGAGCGCAGTATGTAACACTTATAAAATGGGTATTCCCATCTGGGCTATTCATGGCATATTAAAAGGATATGCCATTAATGTCTAATATATGCAGCTCCCATCTCTGGAACTTGCATCCATCTTGAGATAGAGAGGCCTGCTTGAGAATTCCAGAGGTGGTCAAGAAGCCAAAAACAGGGAAATAGGATGTTTTTCACAGTACTTCAGAAGTTATGGATACAACATAGCTCATGGTTTAGCTCATTAACAACAATGGGGGTCACACAAATTGCATTAGACAGGTGGCTTGGGAGTTCCCAATTACCCCTACAAACAGGCTGGAGGGAGCTGGTGGCCCTCTGTCCTGAGATAGGTGAGTATTCTATAGGTGGGGGGACATAAATGTTCAAATGGGAATATCCCTTTAAAGCTGTAACATACTAAAAGCCTTATTGCAGCCTCAGCCTTTCAGTATATGTGTCTACTGTTTTATACTACAATTGTAACCTATACCATCCAACCCTTTACGCATACCTCCTTTGGTAGACTGTTGAATTGTACTTATAGCTTTAGGTTTCAGCTCTGTTTGTGATACTGTAATTTACTTACAGTTGTTTTAGGTGCTATGTTAGTATCTGAGCTTCCATTCTAGTGTGATCACAGTAAAGTATATTCACATTGGCAGATTTGGTAGAGACATTTCTGCAACTGAAAATTACCGTAGTTCTATTAATCAAAATGATGTTGTTTAATTGGAAGTAGAATCCTACATACTCAGACAGATAAGACAGAAAATCTACCATGAATGAATATATCATTGGTGTGATAGACTGCCAGCTGGAGTATGCAAATAAGGCTATCTACACACATATTAATGCATAAAATATCAAGAACCAAAGTCCCTCACTTTCTATTAAATGCCAGGTTTAAAAATCTAAATAATAATAGTCTTCATCACCAAAAATGCATGTGGATTCACAGGACAGACTTCTAGTAGAGCTACTGCAAACGTTTTGGCCGACATCTGCAGCTTGTGATCCTCTATATTCTTTTCAAGACATTAGAACATCATTCATTTTTCTGTAGTATAATATTGTTTAGAAGAATACATTTTTAAAGGGAACCTTTTATCAGATATTACCCTGTATATCCATTGGCAACAGGTCATATAGGTTAAAGGGGTACTCTGGAGAAAACCTTTTTTTTTTTTTTTTAATCAACTGGTGCCAGAACGTTAAACAGATTTGTAAATTACTTCTATTTCAAAATCTTAACCCTTCCAGTACTTCAGCTGCTGTATGCTCCACAGGAAGTTCTTTTCTTTTTAATTTTTTTTTTTGTCTGACCACAGTGCTCTATGCTGACACCTCTGTCTGTCACAGGAACTGTCCAGAGCAAAAGCAAATCCCCATAGCAAACCTCTCCTGCTCTGAACAGTTCCTGAGGCAGACAGAGGTGTCAGCAGAAAGCACTATGGTCAGACTGGAAAGAAATTTAACTTCCTGTGGAGCAATACAGCAGCTGATAAGTACTGGAAGGATTAAGATTTTTAAATAGAAATAATTTACAAATCTGTTTACCTTTCTGTCACCAGTTTATTTAAAACATTTTTTTTTCACCGGAGTACCCCGTTAAAATGATCTGCTTACCATGTCCCCATGTCCTTAGGGTTGGCAGCAATAGTGACAACAATAGGTTTGAAAATTGTCCCAAGTTGTATACAAATTAGCTCTAACTAGTCCCCAGGGTGGTGCACCATCCTCAGGTAGATGCTGTGCTGTGGGCTGTAATAACGCCTACTCAAGAGAGATTGACAGCCTGGGCTCCTCCAACATCACCACAAGATGATTTTACCCTATGTCACCAATGGTTATACTGTATAAGGTGAAATCTGCTAAAACATTTCTTGTGTGACAGAGGACCGATATCTCATGCCCAAAATTGCAACATTGTGCTTCACTTCATACACATAACCATACAGTAAAATGCATTGAGACCAATACAAATAACAGTTCCTTGGATTCTGCTGTGCTCTGCAAAATCTCTACTAGGAAACTGACAGTAAATAATTGCAGAATCTTCCCGGTCACACACTCATTTTGGCCTTAAGGTATGGTCCATTTTTGCGTTTTTTTCCCCTCCTCACCTTCATAGCTCTTGTTTTATGTGCGATCAGTTGTACTTATTGACTCTGTGACTGGCATCCCTCAGCATCTAAAGGGAAAATGGTGGGCATCAGCCTGGTTGCTGATATTCGTCATTAGCGGTGAGTCACATAGTCAGAATACACTGTATAACGTGAATGAACATTCTGGTTTGCAAAATACCAGGCCGCCAGGACTTATATTTATGTCCAGTGTTGTTTGGAGTAGCCATATAAGTCCTGTGATGCAGATGCAAAATCATAGTATGTTGCAGTATCTTGTAATACCTTTTTTATTGGACTAACAGTATTTTGTAGAGACAAACGTAGGGGAGCAGGGAAGGCACTTTGTCTTGACATGGGTAAGAACAACAACATTTAGTTAATTGCTAGTCATGTACAATATAAAGAATATACTTTATTACAATTCACACATAATTAATTGTCGCAGATATGTGATAGCCTGGGGGGGGGTGTAGGGTATGGGGAGTGTAGCTGTGCGGGTATCAAAGAGTGCTTGTTAATCCTTGCTATTCGTGACGCCAGGGTGAGGGCTCCTCAATAAAGCTTTTCCTACTGCCGCCCTTCCCAGGAACGATAGGGAGGTAGATGATAATAGGTTTGAGGTAGATAATAATGGATTGTCCACAACCGGAAAGCTTCTGTAAACAGCATTAACTTTTACTGAAGATTTTCTGTACACTTCAATAACACAACAGTCTCTTATAACAACAGCTTCCTTTGGAGATTGACAATGGTTGGGACTTTAGCATTAAGAGTCTTTAGTCTATTGCGCTGTTCCGCTGGATTTAGGGGAATTAGTTGCGGTCCAGTAGTCACGCTAGCATTAGCAGGAATTTAGATTTGAACTCCCGATATTGGTTCTGCTGAGGCCATAGGTTTTGAGGCCTAGAGTGTCTTTGAAAGTTGCGTAGCACACCGTCCTGTTAGTCCGGCATCCACGAGAGCAGCAACCCAAGAGAGCGATAATTGGACGCAGCTCCCTTATATGGGCAGGGGCTGGACAAACGCTAATTGGTCCAAACGGATGTCAATCACCATTACAGAGATTTGTGGGTAACACGTGACCCAAGGACCTCCTAAGGTCCTGCAACATACCATAGAGGACACTAGCATGGTATTCATTTTTATTTTATTTATATATTTTAGCTGATGCGTTTGTTACATAAATATTTTTGTAAAAAAAAAATCAATAAAACCGTATCCAATACATCAGATGTTTTTTTTTATTAGCCCCTTACTTCACACCGAATAACAGTATTGAATTTCATCCTGCCACTAATTTTGATATAGCAGAAACATTATGGGGCAAATAGCTCTCCTCTCAGAGAACCAGGAAATTCTTATGAAATGCTATTTGCATGGCTTCCCTGTGCCATGCTGTATGGAGTTTCATGAAATGAATCCCTGAGTCATTCACTTACAGGGTAGCCATGCAAATAGCATTTGTGTTAAAGTTTTCTTACCTTAACTGAATAGTTATTTGGAGGAATTTGCCAGAGAGTGCTTCTGAAAATCTTTTGGCCTTTATATTGGGATTATGGTACATATGCGATAATCCAGCACCAATCAGGTTTAAGTGATGCCAGTTTGAGTGAATTTACCTGTATGTTTGTTTCTGTATTTATGACTTTCCATGCATGGTAATGTATGTTGTGAAAGGGCTGTGGTCGTCATGCCCCCTCCCATAGATATGAATGGAGAGTGTATGGCGTGACAGCACCCCAGCGTTCTAACATAAATGGTCTCGGGGGGGGGGGGAGTATCCCATTAAAGGGGTAGTTCAGTGGAAAACAATTTTTAAAAAAATCAACTGGTACCAGAAAGTTAATCAGATTTGTAAATTACTTATATTTAAAAATCTTAACCCTTCCAGTACTTATCAGCTGCTGTGTGCTCCACAGGAAGTTCTTTTCTTTTTGAATTTATATTCTGTCTGACCACAGTGCTCTCTGTGCTGACACATCTGACACATCTGTCTATGTCAGGAACTGTCAAGAACAGGAGATGTTTGCTATGGGGATTTGTTTCTGCTCTGGACAATTCCTGACATGGACAGAGGTGTCAGCACAGAGCACTGTGGTCAAACAGAAAAGAAATGTAGAAAGAAAAGAACTTCCTCTGTACTATACAGCACCTGATAATTACTGGAGTGACTAGGAATTTTGAATAGAAGTAATTTATAAATCTGTTTAACTTTCTGGCACCAGTTAATTAAAAAATAATATTTTCCACCGGAGTAACCCTTTAAGGTTGTTTTATTTTCTTTCCTTTGTTAAAGCTGCTGCATTTGTTGATATGAGTTAGAGGCCTGTGGTTCTTACAAAAGGAGAGCGGATGGAAAAAACCTGAACTGGAGTTATTCACACCACAATTGCACTGGCTACTTTCAGGGATTTTGCTCCCTTACATCTGTGGCATCAGGGTGTGAGATGCAGGGTAGATGTTATTAACCCCTTCTTGTTGTGATGCCAGGGCGTGGTTTAGCCTTAACCACCCGAAGGTAATACCACTGGCCCTGGGCTAGGTACGGGGGCAATGAAAACACCAACGCCAAGTTACGGACAAATGGTAGCTTTACTGAGGGTAGACAGATGACACAGTCTATGCAGTAAAGCCAATATCCCGAGGAGGTGACCACTCACACAGGGGACCTTGCAGGCTTGCTGGGACTTGCAGTAGTTAGACAGACTTTGGTGCAGGCCACGGTGACTATAAGGTGGACTTGACTTGACTGTTGTGATGACTGACAATTAGATGACTTTGGCTTACTTGCAATTGACAGGTGGCTGCAGACTTTAGGCTTGAGGCCTCCAATGCTCTGGACACACACACTGAGACGACTTGACTGCACTGGACCTCAGGAACTAAGAAGACATATTGCAGCCCCTCCCCTGGTTATATAGGATGGTGTGCAAGGAGCCCATAGGTAACTTGGGGTGTCACCTGGTCACTAGTGCCTCCAGGGTAACAATCGCATTGTAACGACGAGCACTCCGGGTCCCTGTCCCTCCCCGGAGCGCTTGCAGCGTTCTTCTGCCTGCAGCGCTCCGGGCAGTCCCACTGTGCGGGAGCGCTGCTTTGGTGTCCTCGGCGGGGATGCGATCCGCGTGGCGGGACGTGCCCGCTGTGGGTCGCATCCCGATCCTCTCACCCTCCCTGTCCTTCTTCGGCTCCGTCCCGGCGCGTGCGGCCTCGCTCTCTAGGGCACGCGCGCGCCGGCTCTATGAAATTTAAAGGGCCAGTGCATTACTAATTGGTGCCTGGCCCAATCAGTGTAATTACCACCAAACACTACATAAACCCACTTCCCCTTCCTGTCCTCACCGGATCTTGTTTCCCTAGTGCCCTGAGAAAGCGTTTTTGTGTGTATCCCTAGCCTGTGTATCCAGACCCTTGCCGTTGCCCCTGACTATGAACCTTGCTGCCTTCCTTGACCTTCTGCTACATCTGACCTCGCCTTGCCTTGTCCTTGTGTACCGCGCCTGTCTCAGCTGTCAGTGAGGTTGAGTCGTTATCGGGTGGAACAACCTGGGGGTTACCTGCCGCAGCAAGTCCATCCCGCTTTGCGGCGGTGTGGTAGGCCTCTGGGGTAGTGGTAGTGTAGTCACGGTTTTCCTTTTAGTATATCAGGGGTTAAGGTTAACCCTATTGTTCGTGACGCCAGGCTGAGGGCTAGTATGCTGAGGTAATTTTTTCCGGCCTATCGCTGCCCTTCCCAGTAACGATAGGTGCATGCGAATAATGACTGAAGGTCCACAAGGTAGTTGAACTTTAACTTGGATAAACTTTACTTAATGGCTTGCGGTACATCCAATGAACAGCAACAGTCTCATTCAAAAAGTCTCTATACACTTCAGTGACTAACAGTTGTTGCGGACCTTGACTTTGGATATAAGTCTCTGAATTTAGGGTTGCGAAGATCCGTCCAGATTTAGGGGATAGATAAGGTCCGGTGATCTTGCAGAGTGCTTAGGGATTGATACACTCACAGTTTTGTAATAATCAGCCGTCGCTGCAAGGCTCGGGCCTAACTCACTGATGACAGCAGTGCAGATCCTTCTCTCACAACAGCCCACGAGGAAAGAGATGTTGCTTGCTTGGCTGCACAGGGCAGGGGCAGGGCCGTTTTGATTGGTCCGAATAACTGTCACTCACCATTACAAGGAATGATGGGTGCAATACGTCATAGGGACCTCCAAAGGTCCTTAAGCAAAAACCAGAGTTTACCTGATCACGTGACCCGCAGGTCCTGCTACGCTACGTACAGGTAATTAACCAATTATATACATTTGTACAATTATATTTATATAAATCCTGAATAAACTGTTAAATTACTAATACTTAGATGAGAGGTGACAAGGGGCGGCCTAGATAAGAAGGACCCCGACGTCCTAGAGACTCTGGCTATGGGGACCTATATACAGGTACTGTATAGGATGCGGTACCGGGACACCACAGCGGGCTCTGGTGAAAACCAGTAACCTCTTAGATTCCGTTCCCCTGGTACGGCCCACGCCATCGCCTCACTGACACAGAGGATCCACTCACGTGTCCACCCCGCATACCAGTCCGGACCCTGACAGTATATCCGGCCATGGATCCCGCTGAGGTGCCGCTGTCTAGTCTCGCTGACCTCACCTCCGTGGTCGCCCAGCAATCCCAGCAGATCGCCCAACAAGGACAACAGCTGTCTCAGTTGACTGCCATGCTACAGCAGCTTCTGCCTCCACAGCAGCAACCATCTCCACCGCCAGCTCCAGCATCTCCTCCACAGCGAGCTGCTGCTTCCACATCCAGAGTCCACCTGTCTCTACCTGACAAGTTTGCTGGGGATTCTAAGCTGTGCCGTGGGTTCCTGACCCAGTGTTCGCTGCACCTGGAGATCATGTCGGACCAGTTTCCCACAGAACGGTCTAAGGTGGCATTCATGCTCAGTCTACTATCTGGGAAGGCCTTGTCCTGGGCCACACACCGCTTTGGGACCGCAACGATCCTGCCACTGCTACCATTCAGTCCTTCATCACCGAAGTACGCAGTGTCTTTGAGGAACCTGCCCGTGCATCTTCCTCTGAAACAGCCTTGCTTAACCTCATCCGGACCAAAGGAAACAGTTCCGCACACTGGCCTCTGAGATGGCCTGGAATAATGTGGCTCTCTGCACGACCTTTAAGAAATGTTTATCCAGCCACATCCATCAAGGATTGTCTGGCCGCATAAGAGATACCCTCCTCCCTGACTGAACTCATCCATATGGCTACCCGCATTGATATGCGCTACATCGAAAGACGCTAGGAGCTTTGTCAGGAAAAAGATCTTGTTTGCACCAGGCGTAATTCGCGCCTGGCTCCTCTCTTTCAGCATCCATTGCAACCTGTTACTGTGCCTTCCGCCGAGGAGGCCATGCAAGGGGAGCGGTCACGCCTGACCCAACAAGAGAGGACTCGCCGTAGGAACGAGAACTTGTCCCTGTACTGTGCGAGCTCCGAACATTTCTTAAAGGACTGTCCTCTTCGTCCTCCGCGTCAGGGAAACGCACGCACCTAGTGAACATGGGAGAGGCGTTACTAGGTGTGAATTCCTCCTCTCCACGTCTGACTATACCAGTACGGATTTCCGAGACCACTAAGTTATCCTTCTCTGCTGAGGCCTTTCTGGACTCTGGTTCTACGGGAAATTTCATTGAAGCCTCATTGGTCAATAAATTCAACATTCCGGTGACCCGTCTCCACAAACCATTCTACAATTCCTCCGTTAATGGTCAAAATCGGGACTATACCGTACGCTATCGCACTCAACCCTTGCGCATGGGTATTGGTGTCCTCCATCACGAGGACATAGAATTTTTGGTACTTCCTAACTGTACCTCGGAAGTCTTACTTGGCCTGCCGTGGCTGCAGCGCCACACACCTACCCTAGATTGGTCCTCTGGGGACATTAAAAGTTGGGGTCCTTCTTGTCACAAGTGATGCCTGAAGTCTCTACCCATCTGTCAAGTTTCTGTCACTTCACCTCTGCCAGGATTACCTAAGGCCTACCAGGACTTCTCCAATGTGTTCAGTAAAAAGCAAGCAGAAGTCTTACCACCACACAGACCCTTTGACTGTCCTATTGACTTGCTCCCTGGTACTACTCCACCCCGTGGCAGAATTTTCCCTCTTTCCGCTCCAGAAACGCAGGCCATGTCTGAATATATACGAGAAAAACCTTGAGAAGGGTTTTATCAGAAAATCTTCATATCCTGCAGGAGCAGGCTTCTTTTTCGTCGCCAAAAAGGACGGATCCCTATGGCCTTGCATTGATTACCGGGGTCTTAACAAAATTACAGTAAAAAAACATTATCCTCTGCCTCTCATCTCAGAACTATTTGATCGCCTGCAGGGAGTAAAGATTTTTACCAAACTCGATCTCAGGGGTGCCTATAATCTCATCCGTATTAGAGAAGGTGACGAATGGAAAACCGCGTTCAATACTAGAGATGGTCACTTTGAATATCTTGTCATGCCCTTTGGACTTTGCAACGCCCCTGCAGTCTTTCAGGCCTTTTTCAATGAGATTTTTTGGGACATGCTGTATTCCTGTGTGGTAGTCTATCTTGATGATATCCTCATATTTTCCTCCAACCATGTCCGTCAAGTGCTCCAGCGTCTACGCAAAAAACATCTTAATGCCAAAATTGAAAAATGCCTCTTTGAGCGTAGCAGTCTACCCTTCCTGGGATACATAGTGTCTGGTCAGGGCCTTCAAATGGACCCTGACAAGCTATCTGCGGTTTTAAAATGGCCACGCCCAACTGGTCTACGAGCTATCCAACGCTTTCTCGGATTTGCTAATTATTACTGTTAATTTATTCTCCACTTTTCCACCATCGTTGCTCCTATTGTAGCGTTAACCAAGAAAAATGCTAATCCAAAATCCTGGCCGCCGCAGGCAGAGGAAGCCTTCAACCACCTCAAGACCGCCTTTGCCTCTGCTCCTGTACTGTCCAGGCCTGATCCGTTGAAGCCCTTTATCCTCGAAGTTAATGCCTCATTTGTCAGAGCTGGTGCTATCTTAATTAAAAAAAAAAACATCAGGAAAGACCCTCACCTGTGTTTTTTTCTCTAAAACTTTTTCTCCTGCAGAGAAAAATTACTCGATTGGTGACCGAGAACTCTTGGCCATCAAGTTGGCACTTGAGGAGTGGAGACATCTCTTGGAAGGATCCGTTCACCCCATCATCATCTATACGGACCATAAAAACTTTTCCTTTCTTCAATCTGCACAGCGATTGAATCCACGCCAAGCTAGATGGTAGTTGTTTTTTGCTCATTTCAATTTTGAAATACATTTTCGTCCTGCCGACAAAAATGTCAGGGCTGATGCTCTATCACGTTCCACCGATGTCTCTGAATCTGAAACTCTTCCTCTACACATTATTCCTCCTGAGTGCCTTATTTCCTCTGCTCCTACCACCCTTGTGCAAATCCCTCCTGGAAAGACCTTCGTACCTCCACGCCTTCGGCTCAAAATCCTTAAATGGGGTCACTCATCTCATTTGGCCGGACATGCTGATGTCAAGAAGTCTGTGCAGTTAATTTCCAGACACTATTGGTGGTCTTCCCTGGAGAAGGACGTGACTGATTTCATTCAGCTTGTACTGTTTGTGCCCGTGACAAAACCCCACGCCAGAAACCTGCAGGTCTTCTTCCTCTGCCTGTGCCTGAACAGCCATGGTCCCATATAGCCATGGACTTCATTACTGACCTTCCATTTTCTTACGGCAACAGTCATTTGGGTGGTCGTTGATCGTTTTTCTAAGATAGCTAATTTTGTCCCTCTGCCAGGACTGCCCACTGTGCCTCAATTGGCGAAACAATTTTTCCTTCATATTTTTTGCCTCCATGGGCTTCCCACGCACATCGTCTCTGACAGAGGCGTGCAATTTGTTTCCAAATTCTGGAGAGCCCTATGTAGTCAATTAAAAATCTAATTAAATTTCTCTTCTGCTTACCACCCTCAATAGAACGGTCAAGTGGAAAGAGGTAATCAAATTCTCGGTGATTACTTGCGTCATTTTGTCTCCGCCCATCAAGATGACTGGGTGGACCTTTTGCCCTGGGCCGAATTTTCATACAATTTTAAAGATTCTGAGTCTTCTTCCAAGTCCCCATTTTTTGTGGTGTACGGCCATCACCTGATTCCCCCCTCCCTATTCCCTCTTCCTCTGGAGTTCCTGCCGTGGATAACTTGACCCAAGATTTTTTCTCCATTTGGAGTGAGACTTTTAATTCTCTTTTGCTGGCCTCATCTCGCATGAAGAAACATGCCGATAAAAAGAGAAGACCTCCTCCTGTTTTTGCCCCTGGTGACAAAGTGTGGCTTTCAGCTAGGTACATTGGTTTCTGGTTGCCTAGCTACAAGCTAGGTCCTCGATTTCTTGGACCTTTTAAAATCAAAAAACAAATCAATCCTGTCTCCTACCAACTTCATCTTCCCCCTTCTCTTCGTATTCCCAATTCTTTCCATGTTTCTCTTCTCAAACCTCTCATACTTAACCGTTATTCTCCCAAGGTCACTGTTCCTTCTCCGGTCTCTGGCTCCTCTGATGTCTTCTCTGTCAAGGACATGCTCGCCTCCAAGGTCGTCCGAGGTAAAAGATTTTTCTTGTCGCTATCGGGTGGAACGACCTGGGGGTTACATGCCGCAGCAAGTCCATCCCGCTTTGCGGCAGGCTCTGGTGAAAACCAGTAACCTCTTAGATTCCGTTCCCCTGGTACGGCCCGCGCCATCGCCTCACTGACACAGAGGATCCACTCACATGTCCACCCCGCATACCAGTCCGGACCCTGACACGCATGGTATAACAATTAAAGAAACAGTACATTATTAATATCACAACTTAAATACAAAGGGGATTATACCTAAAGAGGGCCCTGGGGACATGGAGAGACTCTGCCTGACAGGGGAGGAGAAGTACTGGGAAACACCATCCCATACTGGGCCACCACAAACTCCCCCACTTCAATGAAGTCTTCCTCGACGCCCAGTCCTGGAGGGTGGAGGACCGTAATGACCACAGGGTCACAGACAGTTCCTGGGGCATTTCAAACAACATCCATATCCAGGTCTGATGCAGATGAAGAAAAAAAGAGTCTATGTATTGTAAAATGTTCATACACGCTCTGAACTATAAAAAGACTTATTAACTGTATGATTACTGAAGGATATGACTAAGACATTATACATGACATTAGATACTATTCTGGCGGATTGGGCTGCCAGAGGCTTTTTACCCAATCCCTTGGCTACTGGGGTCCCTCTGTGGACACACTTCTACCCAGAACTCTATGTATATCACTAGACATTTGTTACCTTATTACTGTACATGCTCAGTGGGTTAACAGGAATACCTTCTGCCCAGCAAAGTATATAAGACATTTTTACCATAGACATTTACATTATAGACAGTTGTGGACTGGTACGACAGTAGATGCTACAGCCCTAATGTAAGTATAGACATATATATATATATACACATGACTTAATATGGTATTAGTGGACTATGTATAGCACAGGACTCTATGTATTACTTTAATCTTTATATCTGGCTGGGATCTGGCCTTGAGTGAACTGTTGGGAGCTACGCAGCACCACCTCTTGGGATTCAGGAACACCTACTTCTTCGGGAGCTTTTGACTCGATTGGAATTGCAACAGGCTCTCCCTCATCGAATACTGTAGTAGGCGCGGACACTAAGGTTGGTTGCATCGGTCTTGGTGTTGGCGCCATACAGAAGATTTCAGGTTGGCTGGGAGAGAACATTGGAACATCCATGGATGAATGGATCCCTTCTCCTGGCACGTACTCCCTCATAGGTCTGACTGCTGGTGATGAAGGTACGGGGAGCACAGGTAAGTCTTCTTTGTGACATAGCTTGATTCTGTTACGATGGACAACTTGCGGCTCGTACCAAAGTTTTTGTACCTCGTACACGTCAGAGTCTGGATAGGGTACGGCTGTCACTTTATATGGATCTGTCTCTCAGATAGAGTCCAGTTTATGAGTTCTTGTCACCTAGCTGGAGGGGTTTGGAAGAGGCATGACGGTTATAATCTTGCTGTTGTCTTCGTGGAGCCTCGCCCATCTTTTTGCCAACAATCTCTTTTGCTTCTTGGATCCTTCTTTGATGGTCAGAGACCCCCTCCATGGAGGCTTGTGAGGTGTTATTGAATGGGGCCTGAAGCCCAAACATTCGGTCCTTTGGCAGCTGCCCATGCCGCCCCATCATCAGGTAGAAAGGGGTGTAACCTGTAGAACAATGGACTGTGTTGTTGTAAATCTCCAACAATTCGGGCAATAATCGGGAGTGAAACTGACACAGCTCCTGGAAGATTTGGACAGACTCCAGACACCCAAGAGTTTGTACCCAATTAAGGTAGAACATCTGGGCTGCTGTTTTGGCTGTGAGGTCTTTAACGGGTACTACGACAACCCATTTGGAGTAGTGATCCACCATGGTGAGAGCATAAGTGTACCCGGACTGGGTAGGAGACAACTTGACATGGTCTAGCGCGACCAACTGATTAGGCCTTTCCCTCTGGATGGAATGCCCTTGCTTCCTTGTGCGCATTCTTGGTGACGTTGCAGATTGCACACTCACTGCACCATTTCTCAATGTCACTCTGCATCCCAATCCAGTAGAATCTTCACCTGACAGTAGCCTCGGTCTTGTGGACTCCAAAGTGTCCCGACTGCTCATGATATGCATTGAGGACCATCGTTGCGTCTCTTTGGTGAACCAGAATCTGATGAAGTCGATCACTAGAGACTGGATCCAAAGAATTCCGGTACAACAGTCCCCTGTGCACGAACCGTCGCTTCCTCTGTTGCCACAGACGTTTCAACTTGAAGTCACACTAGGCCCAGCTTAGACGGGTTGGTACCTTTTTCATCAGAATGTAGTCTAACAGATCCCCCATGACTCGACTTTCGTCTTGTAGAGTATTCGTGGTCTATAGGTCTTCTTGGACCTTCTGGGACCTGGATTCACCATCCCCAAGGGCAGTCACAACATTCTGAGATGGGCTAATGGCTTGTTATCTGTGTAGACAGTGAATGGTGTGGCAGCCAAGTAGTCCTTAAACTTTTAAGTCATGGCCCATATGAGGGCAAGAAGTTCCAGCTTGAAGGAGCTGTAGTTTGCATCATTTTTTTCTGCTCCTTACAAGTTACGACTGGCATAGGCTATCACTTGCTCTTGCCCTTCTTGAACTTGGGACAGGACAGCACCTAGACCTTCGAAGCTGGCATCAGTATACAGCTGGAACAGCTGACTGTATTCTGGATACGCCAGGATGGGTGGTTCTGCCAGCAGATATTTTAGAGCTCGGAATGCTCTCTCTAGCTCTTCGGCCCATTCAACAGGTAATCTTCCACTGTAGTTCTCCTTTGCCGTACCCCGCAGGAGAGCTGTGAGGGGTTCTGCAATCTGGGCGAAGTGGGGAATGACGCGGCGGTAGTAGCCAGCAAATCCCAGGACGCTCCTTACATCTTTCACCTTGCGTGGGGTAGGCCAGTTCTTAACAACTTCCACTTTTTCAGGATTAAGCTGGACTCCCTCTGCGCTGACAACATGACCCAGGTATTGTACCTGCGGCTTAAGCAGATGACACTTTGACAGCTTGATCTTCTGCCCATGCTTGTTCAGGACTTGGAAGATATCTGACAGATGACTGAGGTGCTCCTGATAGGACTTGAAATACCGAGCAGACGGTGTCTTTATTTAATAGGTGGACTGTCGCCGGTGAGGATTCTGTGTTGGATCATAGACGTATGTCCAAAGTCTGTGGGATGTTTACTAAAAGCCTTGTGGTACATTTCCTTGACTTGATCCCTTGGGGTAGTATCATCTCCTACTTGGAGTACTTGCACTGGATCCTTCAGCCACTTGGGCCGCACGCTATCAGGCCACCTTGTGTTCTGTTAGGATGTCCTTTGACTCTATGAGCTACAGCTGGGCGAGTGGGGTGTATTTAGCTAACACAGTAGCAGAATCAGACAGATTGACTAACTAGACAGGGACTCTCCTGTTGGTAACTGTGACAAGGCTTCTCGCAGCTCGGACAAGGGGATGATCTTCCAGTTGCATAGGCTCTAGCAGGGCTTGATAGTCCTTGTTCCTTACTCCAGGATGTGCACGGCACCAGATGATGGTTTCAGTGTTAGGTTGCAAGGTCACCGACCCGATGTCTTGTACTCGCACTCTGCAGATTTCACCTTGCTTGTTGGTAAACTTCTGCTTCGCCTGGAGGACTTTCAAGTGGTGCTACGCAGCCCGCTGGCCTGAAGGAGACATGTAGGGGAGAGAGACATGCAAGGAATCTAATACTTCAGTGAAACAGTTTTTCATAATTTTCATCCCCAATATAAACTCAGCAGATCCCCTATCTGACACATTAGTTACAATCACTCCCTGCCTTCTAACTACATGCTCTCCTAACGGAATGGTTGGCTCGCAATATCCATGTCTGGGTATTGGTTGCCCTATACCCGCAACTATTCTGCAATCAACATCATCAAGCTGACACCATAAACTGGCATCCCAATACTTATTGAAAACATTTTTAGGTATAGTAGACACTTGTGACCCTGTATTTATCAGCATCTCCAACTGTACACCTTCTACAACAATTTTTACATAGGGGCAGGAGGTGACATAAAGTGCAAGTCCTGACTTAGGTCGTTCGGGGTTTGGACTTGGTGACTGTTTTCCTTAGGGCCGGTCCGCGACCTCAGGGAAAATCTGTTTAAATCCTAACACTGCATCTTCCAATGCCCTGACTTATTGCAGTAAGTACAAAAGGGCCTTTGAGTCCCCGAGGGCCTATATGTGGGGGGCTATTCACGGTCAAGTTCCTTCACCGCCTTGGTCAACTGTTCAAGGTCCTGCTTAAAACTTTGTTGGTCAGAGGCTGTGGTACTGGCAAAGCAGATGATACTGGGGGGAGGCGGTGATTGTGGTGGTATGGGCCTAACTACCGCCCCTAATGGCTCTTGGACAAGGGTACGAACTTCCTCTAACTCAGTTCCGGACTCAATCACTTGAACAGCCAGTCTTTTAAAAGCGGGGAAGGACAAATTAGGGTTTTGGACTGCTAACATTCTCAACTGGGCTTTGTCCCATTTATTTAGAGCACCATCGATAAATCTGTCCATTAACACCTTGTTTCCCTGCTCGGGAGTTATACCATCTAGTTTTTGGACAGTCTCTACGGCATTCTCTAGGGCTACGGCATAAAGCGGCTTAAAGTCTCACCTGGCTTCTGTCGCCTTTCATACAGCCAGAGATGTACATCTGACGGAGAATGTGACTCAAATACCTGGTACAGGCCTTCAAAGATCTGCTCTACAGTTGCCTTCTCGGAGGCTGGCCAGGTGCGGACTTCCTCTAGTGCTGACCCTGTAGTTGTCCTGTGAGCAATGGCATCTGTTGATTAGGAGGGAAAGAATAAAAGACAAACTGACTCTGTATCCTTTCCTTGAAATCCCTCAGGGTGAAGGGGTCTCCATTGTAGGTAGGGAGGACAGGGTTCCCCATGAATACCGGTGCTGATGCTGGAACATCCAGGTTGTTGATCTGGACTGCAGGCAGGACTGGCAGCATTCCGGCCACTGGGGTAGCAAATGATCCGGCTGCTGGAGATGAAGGGGCACCGTCTTCTGGTTGTTCTGGAGAGCTGGGTGCTGACATCTTGTAGACTTTTTTGAGTGTGCCGTTGTTAAAAAGAATTGAGTGCGCTGTCACGTTAAGATGAATTGAGAGCTTTAAGAAGCTGGTTGAGGTGCTGCAGCGGCTTAGTCTTTGCTGGTAGAAGCACTCTGGGGGGGAGCTCCCCCTCTATTTTGCAGGTACCCGGTAATACTGTTGGGCACTAGGGGGTTAACGTGGCTAATTACCGGCACTGGAGACTGGATATTGATGTCCACAGGTACTTTTATAGCCTGCGCTGCAGCGGGTCCGGGTAATAGACAGCAGCGTCGGACGCAGCCACCGAAACCTCCAATATGGCTGCGCCCATTGAACTTCCTGTTTCGGTCCGGCCGGTAAAGTCTTCCCCTGTGCAACACAGGGCGGATCTTCGGTTCCTCCTCGCAACACTGAAGAGGTGTTACCACTGGGGACTGATGGAGCGGAGCTATGACCGCTCGCGTGCGCGGGCAACAGTGGTCCAATTTAACCCTTTAGGTACCGACTCTTTACACTCCACAGCAGCAAACAACAGTCTTTCCTTCACCTCCCCCTCTATTTCACAAGCACCACGAGTAAAACACTATTCAATGACAACAGTCCCGCACACTTTTCTGGTGCAAACTTCTATCGCATCAGCATGCAAATTTTGCAAACTGTGTTGGACACAGGGTAGATATTATAATCCAAGGGGCAGATGTTATTCACCCCTTCTTGTCGTGATGCCAGAGTGTGGTTTAGCCTTAACCGAAGGTAATACCGCTGGTCCTGGGCTAGGCACGGGGGCAATGAAAACACCGATGCCAAGTTACGGACAAACGGTAGCTTTACTGAGGGTAGACAGATGACACAGTCTATGCAGTAAAGCCAATATCCCAAGGAGGTGACCAGTGACACAGGGGGACCTCGCAGGCTTGCTGGGACTTGCAGTAGTTAGACAGACTTTGGTGCAGGCCACGGTGACTATAAGGTGGACTTGACTTGACTGACGTGATGACTGACAATTAGATGACTTTGGCTTACTTGCAATTGACAGGTGGCTGCAGACTTTAGGCTTGAGGCCTCCAATGCTGTGAACACACACACTGAGATGACTTGACTGCACTGGACCTCAGGAACTAAGAAGAGAGATTGCAGCCCCTCCCCTGGTTTTATAGGGGGTTGTGGAAGGAGCCCATAGGTCACTTGGTGGGTCACCTGGTCACTAGGGCCTCTTGGGTAACAATCACATGATATAACAATTAAAGAAACGGTACATTATTAATATATCAACTTATATACACAGGGGATAATACATGAAGGGAGCCCTGGGGACATGTAGAGACTCTGCCTGACAGGGCAGGAGAAGTAGGGGGAAACACCATCCCGTACTGGGCTACCACACATCCTTGATGTCCATAATAGTTTCTGTATGTGTACTGTGCTGTTGTTTTATAGTGTTCCTGACACTTAAAACACCCTTCCAAGCTTTCCTTGGAAGTAGAATAGCTGAGCACACAATACTTTATGTGCAAGTCTTCACGTAGCAGGACTAATCCGCTGACCTTTGATACTGATAATAGTAGGTAAGTCAACATATGTCATTGTTACTATAGAGATAAGATGCAGTTCTACTTTTTACCTATGACTGTTGTAAGATTGAATATGATATAGATGTAACACTGGCTCTCTGGTATCATGTAAGTTAACCTTGCTGCAAGAAATCACAGTGAATTCCGTTTTTTATATTTTACAAAAATCTTTTATCTTTTACATACACACATACACATGTGTATGTGTGTGTGTGTATATATATATATATTTTTTTTTTTAATTGACTAGCAGAAGTTACTTTTGTGTTTACTTAAAATGTTCTGTATTACACTGAGCACAACATATTGGGTAGATTGAGGATTGTGGTATGAAAATGAATATTGCCCCAGTATTAATTTTGTATGCCATGTGGTTTGCACACATTGACAGCCAGTGGGTGCAAGAGCGATGTTGTTGGTTCATGCTACATGTTTAAACTTTCTACCACTTTTCTGACCAGAAAAGTGTCAGTGTGTAAGTAAGCTGCACTTCATGACGAAATAAAGCAATGCAACTTTATCTGACATGTCTAAGACTTTGGGGTTTAGTAGTTGAAGTGTTAAAGGAGTATCCTGGCTTTATACATCTTATCCCCTATTCAAAGGATAGGATAAGATGTATGGTCGCAGGGGTTCCCCCGGCATTCTGTGCTGGGTGCTGCCTTCAAGATGGAGACATGACATCACGACCACACCCCTTAGTGATGTCACACCACACCCCCTCCATTCATGTCTATGGGACCTAGATCGCGGGGTGACCGAGATCGTGGGGGTCCCCAGCGGCGGGACCCCTGCGATCATACATTTTATCCCCTGTCCTTTGTATAGGGGATAAGATGTATAAAGCCAGAATACACCTTTTAGTCTGAACCCATTCCATTTAATGCAACTGAGCCAGATTACTGGTGCAACTTCATTGGTAAATATGACACAATGATGACAAAACTGGAGAGATTTGCCCATAGCAACCTATCACAGCTAAGCTTTCATTATGCCAGAGCTACTTACAACTTAAATGCTGAGCTCTGATTGGTTGTTATGGGGAAATCTCTCCAGTTCTTGAGTCAGATAGAGTAAGGGTGCGTTCCCACAGGGCGTATACGCAGCGTATTTGACGCTGCGCAAAATTTATGGCAGCAGCGGGAAATATGCTGCGTATCCCTTGCTCACTATACACACAGGGTTTTCCGGCGGCAGCCCTATGTGTGTAGTGAGTTTTGGAGGCGGGGCCGCGCGTCACAGTCACGCCGACACACGGCCCCGCCTCCAAAACTCACTACACACATAGGGCTGCCGCCGGAAAGCCCTGTGTGTATAGTGAGCAAGGGATACGCAGCGTATTTCCCGCTGCTGCCATAAATTTTGCGCAGCGTCAAATACGCTGCGTATACGCCCTGTGGGAACGCACCCTTATACACTTGGGCAATTGTACATATATCCTAACCATATCATTTCACCAAGTATAGCATTTCTTAGATGAACTAATATTTGGGAATATAATACACTGCAAAAACTGCAGCAAAAAGCTACGTGTGAACTATATATGTTTGGCTAAAGTCAAAGCCAGAAGTGGATTCAAAAGGAACGGAAAAATACTTCTCCTTTCTCCTGGATTTACTTCTGCTCTGGCATCAAAATCTGCAGTGACATAAAAAAAAAAAAGCCATGTGTGAACCCTCCCCCATACTCTACCTTATCTGAAGTGCTATGGATTTTCATTTTGCGCTTTTTGTTGGGAGGTCCTTAAATCAGGAACTTACTAGTTTACACCTACAGTCCATGGTCACAGTTCAGTTTCTTCTATGCTTCTAAATATATCAATATAGATAGTAGGGGTGTGAATCGCCAAGAATTTGGCGATTCGATTCGAATCGCGATACCAGTGTGGCGATTCGATATATCCCGATATATCGCGATACCGTCTAGGTGACGATACATCGCGATATATCCCGATATATCGCCCACCTGGGAGCATTCATAGATCCCAATAGACGCCGCTGTCAGCTTTGACAGCGGCGATCTAGTACTCCGGTGCTCACTTTTCTCATGTTATCCCGTCCGGGCTGCAAAATAAAACGCACTTTATCTTACCTGCCAACGTGCCCGCGGAGCTCCGGTACAGGCGTTCGGTCCCCGGGCTGTATTCTTCTTACTTCCTGTTAGTCCGGCATGTCACATGGAGCTTCAGCCTATCACCAGCGGAGGCGGGACATCGCTGCGGCTGGTGATAGGCTGAAGCTCCATGTGACGTGCCGGACTAACAGGAAGTAAGAAGAATACAGCCCGGGGACCGAACACCTGTACCGGAGCTCCGGGGGCTCGTTGGCAGGTAAGATAAAGTGCGTTTTATTTTGCAGCCCGGACGGGATAACATGAGAAAAGTGCGCACCGGATACTCCTTTAATAGCCAGCCGCGGCGATTGCCGCATGCTGGCTATTAGCGGAGGCCCCCGGCTACTGAAATCAGCCGGGGGTCGCATAGTACGGAGTGGGCACGAGTCGGAGCCCGCTCCATAGCCGTGTCAGATCCGGCCTGCCCGGCTCCACAAATGTGGAACTTTTATCTCCTGATGCCCGGGACATGACATGCTGTTCCGGGCGTCCGCAGATAAAAATTCCACATCCCTAAAAGAATCGATTCAAAAATATTTTTAATCGATTCTGTATCGGCAAATGAAAAAATCGCGATTATCGCGAGAATCGATTTTTTCTTACATCCCTAATAGATAGATATAGTGGCAATGGAAAGATAATATTACGTATGAATAATCATTACACGTGCAAGTCCTTAGTAGCTGATATTATCTAGGGAAACAGCGGTAAAAGTACTATGCTTTCTTATTACTTTGAAAGAACCCAGAAAACTGAGTCATTTACTAAAAATATAGCAAGGTATAATTTTTATTATTAACATAATATAAAATACAAAAAGAGATTTCCACAAAAGTGGGGGAGAGAAAGAAAAAATTGTATTGCACTAAACCCTGGTATAATACCTCAAGCATAATATTACTGTTGTTACTTGACCAAATGTGCAAAAGACATGCTGTAAAACTATAACCAAAGTGCTTCTAGCTAACATGCTTAATATCATAAAATACAGGTAAGCATGGGGTACAAACATACATACTTATGTAATCACGAACAGCGGGTACCAGGGAGCAGTGCAACACCACCCCAACGCGGCGTTTCGGGACCAACCTTTTCTTATTACTAGTATAACAAAAGAATGATATTATACACTTGAGGAATCTAATTTGACTGGTTGTGGTAAAGTAAAAAATACAACATAAAAATACAAAATATGATCATATTGTATGCATTATCAGTTTTGGGGTTTAAGACAGTAATACATGAATTTATACCTGTGTAGACTTTGAACTGCTACTACTTCTTATCCAACTAGGCAGACTGTAAAGGTCAGACAAGTTATTGCTTAAAGGTGCAGTAAACCTAATGCTTATCTTATCTATGGTTCCTGTACAGCGAAAGTAATATATTGTTCCCTGTTAGGAGCTGTTCCAGTCGGTGGAGAAGCTAACAATATCCCAGATACCTAGTAATCAGAACAGTAAAAATTGTTGAAGGGAACCTATCGGCAGTGTAATTTTGTTTTCAGCGGTCTGTCCTTTATTCAGATATTTGGGGTAGATTTGAAAAAAATCCATACCTACAAGCAGGCAGTGGGCAACCTGAAAAGAGTCACCGCAGCCTAAAAAGAGTCATCATGGCCGGTGCCTTACACACCCACCGATGATTGACAGGTTTTTCCCTATCCCAATGTCCACACATTCCGCTGCAGCAGAGTCCCTTTGATTTCAATTGAATTCTGCTGCACTGTTCACACTGCAAAATTATTTGCGCCAGATGTCCCTGCCACATAAATTCTGATTTCAGTGTCCACAGAAAGAATAGACAAGTCTGTGCTTTCTGCGGACTCTGCAAGGAAATGCATTGCATTTTAAAATTTTGTGGTGCAAATTCTTGCGCAGACACAATTTGTGGTACAATGCGCCAAATTCTGGCACACAACCCGACAAAACAGGTCGGGTTTACAATAGTAAATCAGGGCCAATAGCTTTAAGTATGCCGCTTCTGTTTCCCCGTACCCTAGCTGTGATATAATAGCTCTTCCCCTTCTCTTGCTGGTGGAAGCCATCATTTTATACATGTGCTAGTCTGTAGTAGTGATGAGCGGCGGTGACCATATTCAAATTTGCGATATTTCACGAATATATAGGCAAATATTCGTCCTATATTCGCGAATTTCGCATATGTGAATATTTGCATATTCAAGTATTCGAGGAAGAAAACAATGAGGGGGTGGGCAACTTTACTATTGGTTGCTAGGGATGTTGTTGATAACCTCTGACAAGTTGCATCATTCTAATTGGCCCACAAGTGAAAAGAAGGAATATGCGAATATTCGCATATGCAGAAAAACAAATAGTCGCAATTTCGAATATATAGCGAATATATTCGCAATATTTGCGAATTTGCGATATTCACGATAAAAATTCGAAATGCGAATATTCGTGCCCAACACTAGTCTGTAGTACATGTAATGAAAGTAGGAGAAGCTGGCTTAGTTGCACCCTTCTGCCTCCTTCCCACCCTGACCCGTTGATTGATGTACAGGGCTCTATGCTGGGAGAAGTCCGGATGGGGAGGAGGCATGAGGCTGCCACTAGGCCGGCCTCTCCAAGTGTTTGGCTGGATTAGAAAACACTGATATAATTCTACAAACTGCGGCCACACTTGACAAAGGTACCATCTTTCCATCTCTTAATGCCCTAACTGCTGGTGTCTGCAGCTCTGTACCTTGTACTAAGGTGAAGGATGCAATTTTGTAGCATAGTGTCATATTCTGGCACATTTTCAATAGTTAATTTGCCCCAATGTGTCTTTTTTTCTTTTGCCATTTTGTTGATTTGTTTGGTTTTGTGGTGTTTTTGTTTTATGTTTTTTTTTTCTTTTTTCTTAATGCAGCATGGTCATTGTATGATGTTTTTCCCATAGGCTTTGGTTTAAAAATTTTAGCAATAAAGACATCTTACAAATGTACGTAACCTTAACCCCTTAAGGACCCAGCCAATTTTCACTGTAGGACCCGGCCATTTTTTGAACATCTGACCACTTTCACTTTAAGCATTAATAACTCTGGGATGCTTTTACCTTTCATTCTGATTCTGAGATAATTTTTTCGTGACATATTCTACTTTATGTTAGTGGTAAAATTTTGTCGATACTTGCATCATTTCTTGGTGAAAATTTCCAAAATTTGATGAAAAAATTTAAAATTTTGCATTTTTTTTACTTTGAAGCTCTCTGCTTATAAGGAAAATTCATTTTCCAAATACATTATATATACTGATTCACATATACAACATGTCTACTTTATGATTGCATCATAAAGTTTACATGTTTTTACTTTTGGAAGACATCAGAGGGCTTCAAAGTATAGCAGCAATTTTCCAATTTTTCACAAAATTTTCAAAATCGAAATTTTTCAGGGACCAGTTCTGAAGTGGATTTGAAGGGCCTTCATATTAGAAATGCCCCACAAATGACCCCATTATAAAAACTGCACCCCTCAAAGTATTCAAAATTACATTCAAAAGGTTTGTTAACTCTTTAGGTGTTTCACAGGAATAGCAGCAAATTGAAGGAGAAAATTCAAAATCTTCATTTTTTACACTGGTATGTTCTTGTAGACCCAGTTTTTGATTTTTTTTACAAGGGGTGAAAGGAGAGAAATCTTCCTAAAATGTGTAACTCAATTTCGAGGAAATACCTCATATGTGTATGTCAAGTGTTCGGTGGGTGCACTAGAGGGCCCAGAAGGGAAGAAGCGACAGAGGGATTTTGGAGAGTGAGTTTTTCTGAAATGGTTTTTGGGGGGCATGTTGCATTTAGGAAGCCCCTATGGTGCCAGAACAGCAAAGAAAAAAAAAGTACATGGCATACTATTTTGGAAACTACACCCCTCAAGGAACATAACAAGGGGTACAGTGAGCCTTAACACCCCACAGGTGTTTCACGACTTTTTGTTAAAGTTGGATGTGTAAATGATTTTTTTTTCACTAAAATGCTAATTTCCGCCCAAATTTTACATTTGTACAAGGGATAATAGGAGAAAATAGCCCCCAAAATTTGTAACCCCATCTCTTCTGAGTATGGAAATACCACATATGTGGATGTCAAGTGCACTGCTGGCGCACTACAATGCTCAGAAGAGAAGGAGCCATATTTGGCTTTTGCAAATCAAATTTTGCTGAAATGGTTTTTCTGGGGCATGTCCCATTTAGGAAGCCCCTATGGTGCCAGGACAGCAAAAAAAAAAAAAAAAACCCACATGGCATACTATTTTGGAAACTACACCCCTCAAGGAATGTAACAAGGGGTACAGTGAGCCTTAACACCTCACAGGTGTTTCACGACTTTTCGTTAAATTTGGATGTGTAAATGTTAGGGTCAACCCCAATGGTTGAGTCGTCTTTTGCTGGTGGATACCCAATTAGTGCTTCCCAATAAAGACACAACACACAGGTTGTAACTGAACTGAAAGCAGAAGCTGAACTGGCCTCTCTTTCTCAGTGTATTGCTTATATACATGATATTCAATTGGACTTGCGTAGTAGATTTTAACAATGAAAGGAAGAAGGAAGCAATAAATCTTTACATAATCAGCAGACTTAGTAAAAACAAAAATAAGTGTCTTTTTAGTCAAAGTTCAAAAGAAGGACACAAGTCAAAATGAAAGTCTTATATAGAATGAAGATGAAGTCTATAAAAATCTAAATGGATTCTCCTATGGCTCGAACCTATCAGTAAATGATTTATATTTTTTCACTAAAATGCTAGTTTTCCCCCAAAATTGACATTTTTACAAGGGGTAATAGGAGAAAATGCCCCCCAAAATTTGTAACCCCATCTCTTCTGAGTATGGAAATACCACATATGTGGATGTCAAGTGCACTGCTGGCGCACTACAATGCTCAGAAGAGAAGGAGTCATATTTGGCTTTTGCAAATCAAATTTTGCTGAAATGGTTTTTTCGGGGGCATGTCCCATTTAGGAAGCCCCTATGGTGCCAGGACAGCAAAAAAAAAAAAAACACATGGCATACTATTTTGGAAACTACACCCCTCAAGGAACGTAACAAGGGGTACAGTGAGCCTTAACACCCCACAGGTGTTTCACAACTTTTCGTTAAATTTGGATGTGTAAATTACATTTTTTTTTTACTAAAATGCTGGTTTCACCCCAAATTTTACTTTTTTACAAGGGTAATAGGAGAAAATGCCCCCTAAAATTTGTAACCCCATGTGTGGACGTCAAGTGCACTGCAGGCGCATTACAATGCTCAGAAGAGAAGGAATCACATTTGCAAATTTTGCAGAAATGGGGGGGCATGTCGCATTTAGGATGCCCCTATGGTGCCAGAGCAGAAAAAAAAAACACATGGCATACTATTTTGGAAACTACACCCCGCAAGGCATGTAACAAGGGGTACAGTGAGCCTTAACACCTCACAGGTGTTTGACGACTTATGATGTGTAAATGAATTTTTTTTTATTTTTTTACTAAAATGCTGTTTTTCCCAAAATTTTACATTTTTACAAGGTGTAATAGGAGAAAATGTCCCCCAAAATTTGCAACCCCATCTGTTCTGAGTATGGAAATACCCCATGGGTGGACGTCAAGGGCTCTGCTGGCGCACTACAATGCTCAGAAGAGAAGGAGTCACATTTGCAAATTTTGCTGAAATGGAGGGGCATGTCGCATTTAGTGCCAGAAGAGCAAAAAAAATTAAATTTGTAAATGCATTTCTTTGGAGTAAGGACATACCTCGTATCTGGGCGTAGATCGGCTCTGCTCACTGGTCACGGAGGAACAGGAGGGCAATCAGGGGCCTGGAGCTTCTAGACAGCTGCCAATGGAGCCAGAACAGTGGGACCCCCCTCAAGGGGCATTACATGGGGTACACTAATAACTAACAAGGGGTACAGTCAGACATACCGTATATACTCGAGTATAAGCCGACCCGAGTATAAGCCGAGACCCCTAATTTCAACCCAAAATCCCAGGAAAAGTTATTGACTCGAGTATAAGCCTAGGGTGGGAAATACCTCATCCCCCCCTGTCATCATCCAGACCCGTCATTAACATCCTCATCATCCCCTTGTCATCATCCCACACATCCCCCCTTCATCATCCCCTTGTCATCATCCCACACATCCCCCCTTCATCATCCCCTTGTCATCATCCCACACATCCCCTTATCATCCCACACATCCCCCCTTCATCATCCCCTTGTCATCATCCCACACATCCCCCCTTCATCATCCCCTTGTCATCATCCCACACATCCCCTTATCCCACACATCCCCCCTTCATCATCCCCTTGTCATCATCCCACACATCCCCTTATCCCACACATCCCCCCTTCATCATCCCCTTGTCATCATCCCACACATCCCCTTATCCCACACATCCCCCCTTCATCATCCCCTTGTCATCATCCCACACATCCCCCCTTCATCATCCCCTTGTCATCATCCCACACATCCCCTTATCATCCCACACATCCCCCCTTCATCATCCCCTTGTAATCATCCCACACCCCCCCCCTTCATCATCCCCACCCCCCTTCATCATCCCCACACCCCCCCCCCCTTCATCATCCTCTTCTCATCATTCGCCCTCAGTGGTCTTCAACCTGCGGACCTCCAGAGGTTTCAAAACTACAACTCCCAGCAAGCCCGGGCAGGCATCGGCTGTCCGGGCTTGCTGGGAGTTGTAGTTTTGAAACCTCCGGAGGTCCGCAGGTTGAAGACCACTGCGGCCTTCAACATGCGGACCTCCAGAGGTTTCAAAACTACAACTCCCAGCAAGCCCGGGCAGCCATCGGCTGTCCGGGCTTGCTGGGAGTTGTAGTTTTGAAACCTCCGGAGGTCCGCAGGTTGAAGACCACTGCGGCCTTCAACATCATCCAGCCCTCTCTCACCCCCTTTAGTTCTGAGTACTCACCTCCGCTCGGCGCTGGTCCGGTCCTGCAGGGCTGTCCGGTAAGGAGGTGGTCCGGTGAGGAGGTGGTCCGGGCTGCTATCTTCACCGGGGGCGCCTCTTCTCCGCGCTTCCGGCCCGGAATAGAGCCGTTGCCTTGACAACGACGTATCTGCGTCGTTGTAAAGGCAACGTGACTATTCTGAGGCCGGGCCCGAAGCGCTTAGAAGAGGCCTCCCCGGTGAAGATAGCAGCCCGGACCACCTCCTCACCGGACCACCTCCTCACCGGACAGCCCTGCAGGACCGGACCAGCGCCGAGCGGAGGTGAGTACTCAGAACTAAAGGGGGTGAGAGGGGGCTGGATGATGTTGAAGGCCGCAGTGGTCTTCAACCTGCGGACCTCCGGAGGTTTCAAAACTACAACTCCCAGCAAGCCCGGACAGCCGATGGCTGCCCGGGCTTGCTGGGAGTTGTAGTTTTGAAACCTCTGGAGGTCCGCAGGTTGAAGACCACTGCGGGTGGGGGAGTTCACTCGAGTATAAGCCGAGGGGGGTGTTTTCAGCACGAAAAATCGTGCTGAAAAACTCGGCCTATACTCGAGTATATACGGTAAAAGGATAAAACAGGTTCTGTTCCCAGAATGATGACCCAGAGCATAGCCAAAATTAAAAAATATGCCCACCCCAAACCCTATGCTCTGAATCATCATTCTGGGAATGTGATGTGTGTGGCCGTCCTTAACCTGTTGCCTCAAATACGCACCCCGCTCAGGTGGAGAGAGAGCGCTGCGCATTTGAGGCAACATAAAAAGTCCCCGATGATAGTGACTCAGTGACCCATGACCCATTTTTTTGATACCCCCAGAGGTCTTATCAGGTTTTTTTTGTTTTTTTTTATTAAATAGATTTTCTGGGCAATTTAGTGGTTTTATGGGGTTAAAATTTGGAATGTACTCTGGACTTGGTATATTGGGGTCAAATTATGGAAAATTAAAATGAAGAGGGAAAATTTTGTACTGCATGGAAGTGTGATACTCCCTGAAGCAATCCTTAATGCAGAGGCCCGGATGATCGGGGCAAGTGTCACATTGATAGGTGGTGTCCTTCCGAATCCCCCTCCTGTGACACACTCTGCATTTTTTCTGGGATCGTCCCTTCTTTCCAGTGTGGGGGACTTCACCTGGAAAGTGTTTGCCTGGGACGATCCTGGCACCTATAACTCCAGTTTCTTGGGAAGTCCGGCCTGCTCTTTCCCGGTCAGCAAAGATCAGGACCTTTAGGACTTCTTCTTGGAACTGGAGGTATGTCCCTGTGTTGCCAGCGTTCCGGTACAGTACAAAAGAGTTGTACATGGCAACCTGTACCATGTAGACCGCAACTTTTTTGTAGCATACAAGTGTTTTCCACATGGCCATGTATGGCTTGAGGACTTGAACAGAAAGATCAACTCCCCCCATATAGTGATTGTAGTCCAGAATACAATCAGGCTTGAGGACCGTTTTTGTGGTACCTCGCACAGGGACAGGTGAGCTGCCGTTACCATGAATAGTGGTCAGCATAAGGACATCCCTCTTATCCTTATACTTGACCAGCAACAGATTTTCATAGGTAAGGGCACGGGACTCACCCTTGGGAATAGGTGTCTGGATCAAATTTAGAGGGAGGCCTCTCTGGTTTCTCCGCACGGTCCCACAAGCGGACGTGGATCTGGCGGCAAAGGATGTGAAGAGAGGGATGCTGGTATAAAAGTTGTCCACGTACACGTGGTAACCCTTATCCAGCAATGGGTGCATAAGGTCCCAAACAATTTTCCCGTTAACACCCAGAGTGGGGGAACAATCTGGGGGTTCAATACGGAAATCTCGTCCCTCATACCCTTTAAACTTGAGAGTGTACCTGGAGGTACTCTCACAAAGTTTATAGAGCTTCACGCCATACCGTGCCCGCTTCGAGGGAATACACTGGCGGAAGATGAGTCTCCCCTTAAAATTGATAAGAGACTCATCAACCGAGAGCTCCCTAAGCGGTACGTAGGCTTCCAAAAATTTGGCCCCAAAGTGATCGATGATCGGCCTCACTTTGTAAAGCCGGTCATAGGTGGGATCACTTCAGGGTGGACATGCCTCATTATCTGCATAATGAAGGCATTTCAAAATAGCCTTGAACCGCTTACGTGTCATGGCCATACTGTACAGCGGGGTCTGGTATAGGATGTCCCCGCTCCAGTACTGCCTGACACTGGGCTTTTTGACCAGGCCCATATGCAGCAAGAGGCCCCAAAATGTCCTAATTTCTGCTGCACTGACGGCGTACCATTCATTGGACCTGGCCAAAAAAGAATCTGGGTGGTGGGCGATGAACTGCCTGGCGTACAAATTCGTCTGCTCCACCATTAGATTGACCAAGCTGTCACTGAAAAAATAACTGAAATAGTCAAATTCAGTGTACCCAGCCGTGTCAATCCGGATTCCGGAGTCGCCAACAAACTCCGGAATCCGTGGCTGATGACCCTTTGGGGGTCTCCAGACAGGTTCACCGGAAGGGAGCTCCGGTACAATTGCCAGGGGGGTCGGACTCCTAGTACGAGCGGCATCACCACTTGCAGTGCCAGCCACTGGGGCACTTCCATGGGGGGTGCGTGGCCTCCCCTGGCGGCATCTCCGCCGCCTTCTGGGGGGCTCATCATCACTACTAGATGATGAGAAGGACAAGTTAGAACACAGGAATGTTGGATCTTCCTCGTCCTCACTGGCAGATTCGGATTTAGAGGCAAGTAAGACGTATGCCTCCGCCGCCGAAAATGACCGGCGAGCCATCTCCTTTTATCTACTGTGGAGGGGGGGGGGGGGTGGGGGCGAGTGGTGTGGGGGGGGGGGGGGGGGTTTGTGTAGTGAGTGCTTGGTGTAACTATGTATAACTGTGTGTGATTAGTAATCACACACCGTTATATGGGCAAAAAAATAAAAAAACGCTGCAGCACCAAAAAAAAAAGGGGGGGGGGGCAAATCGCAGCGCCCTGAACCCCTAATAGGGCCCAGGTCACGCTAAAAAAAATGTGGCATACTCTTGAGCTCTATTAGGGGGTCAGGCGGGGGGATTTTTTTTTTTTTTTTCCTTTTTTTAAACTTTTTTTTTTTAAAGGGGTATTCCAGGCCAAAACTTTTTTTTATATATCAACTGGCTCCGGAAAGTTAAACAGATTTGTAAATTACTTCCAATAGTTATTAGCTTCTGAAGTTGAGTTGTTGTTTTCTGTCTAACTGCTCTCTGATGACTCATGTCCCGGGAGCTGTGCAGTTCCTATGGGGATATTCTCCCATTATGCACAGCTCCCGGGACGTGACATCATCATTGAGCAGTTAGACAGAAAACTTCAGAAGCTAATAACTATTGGAAGGATTAAGATTTTCTAACAGAAGTGATTTACAAATCTGTTTAACTTTCCGGAGCCAGTTGATATGTATAAAAAAAGGTTTTGCCTGGAAAACCCCTTTAATTTTATTACATTGATTTCCCTACCTTTCCCTCTGGTGAATTCTGTCCCTGATCTAGGGGATCTTCGGGTCTCCTGAGGTGATCTGAGGTGATCTGATGGGTGCAGAGGGGGGGGGGGGGGGGTCCCTGGCTCCTCTTGCAGCTCTGACCACTGATTGAACCCAGCTAACAGTCAGCGCTGCAGAGGATGCCATTTAACCCCTCCCCTGCCGGCAGCTCTCCTGGGGGGGGGGGGGGGGCAAATCGCCACCTCCCCATAGATACGTGACCCGTAAGACCCAAAATTGTGCAAGTCACAAGTGCGAGTTCACTTGCGATTTGCGCCGATCGCCCACATGGGGGGTCTGATGACCCCCCTCGGCATTTGCGCGGGGTGCCTGCTGATCGATATCAGCAGTCAACCCAGTCCGATCCCTGCCCGGCGAGCGCCAGGGACCGGAATTCCCACGGGCATACCTGTACGCCCTGGGTCCTTAAGACCCAGGTACAGAAGGCGTATGCATACGCCCTAGGTCCTGTACGGGTTGAAAGCTACAAAAAAAAAATTTGTAAAAAAAATAAAAAAATAAAAGGCAATAAAAAATTTAAAATTATAGCGTTTTAAAAAACATAAAACAATATAAAAAAAAGTGTGTAAAGTTAGTATTGCAGCTCAGCCCCATTCAAACCAGTCCCTTTTCTCCATTTCTGTAGACCCCCTTTATGCAGTTTGTGTGACCTGGTTTTCTTTGTAGATATATACTTCAATTTGGTTGTCACCATGAAAATATAAGAGTGTAGATAGGGCATTTGATGAAGTTCAACGGGAAAGCTGTTTGCATAGACAACCATTTTTTTTTTTTTTTTTACTGTAAGAATAATCTGTACATCTAAACAGACCTAATAGAATACATGAACCATTTAGCTTTAGTTGTAACAGACTGACATTGTATACTATAATTTAGAAACATGATATCTACAACTATAAGTCTATCCTAGAATATCTAACAAATGCAAAATCATTCATTCTTTTAGTTAACCTGATGTTTTGTTATAAACTTGAAGAAGTTACAATATTGGGTACAGAATCCTGGTATGGTACCAGTAGGAAAAAGGGACCCATTTCAGGATGTTACAATCCTTCTTCATTATGGACAATATCCACAGCTTTCCATCTCCATAGTCACTACAACAGCAGAAAAGGGTGGGAAGATAAAAGCCAAAAAGTCATTCTGGATCCCCCTGCGTATACACATGGGATGTAGCCAATAAACACATAATATTTTTCTTTCAAAATAGGAAATGTAGGATGATACCCCATATCCTACATATGTATGTTTCTCCATAGGCAATAATTTTTTATATTTTTTCCTACAGGCAACAAGGATCAGCAACCAGTTCTTCAGAGGCTTCTTGCTACGGTCCATAACCAGTTTTAAGAGATACACATGCTTGATCTTTGTTTTGAGAGGAAGAGTTGGGAGGTAGATAGGTGTCTGGTCCCTCTGAAATCATGGGGTTGCCTGACTCTTTTCTTATATGTATTGTGACCTTCATTTTCCAGGAAACTGTAATTTCACAAATAGGGGAGTTTAGGAAGGTAACCTTATCTTTAATAAGAAAAAAAAACTGTTTAATTTTTTTATTTTTTATTTAACAGGCTTTATTTACCATTTTATAAAGTACATGGCAAGTTAACGGTACCAAGTATAAATGTAAAACCAGGAAAGCATATGCCCAACAGAGGTGTCCAAAAGCCAGGAACTGTGTTAATATAGTGAACTTACAATAATGCCATTCTAGCAGTTACATATCCATGGATACCTAGTACTTTCACCATGTCCCCCCAGATCCTCACCCTGAGTACTATTACCATCCCATTTCTGAACAAAGAAGACCAAAGCATGAAAGTTTAGTTTATCCACAATGACTAGAGAGAGGCAAACATGCAGACTTGAAAAATAACTGAGCAAGGAGTCTCAGAGCCCTACCAGACCAAAATCCTCTAAAGGGATGTGAAAAAAAAATGGGCATAATTCTAAAAAAGTAATTCATAAATAAGTTAAAAAAAAAACTGAAAATGAAAACATACACATGTATTAATCAGATGAGATCAAATAAGTAAAGTGTAAAATCGTTATATACTCACACACACACCAAGCATATGCCAAAAATACGTAAGTATGTTCCAAAAATCACCCACTACCATTTATTTTTCCTTATTCATATTATATACATTTATCATGGGGATCTTATAACCACTGCCATTGTAGACAATTGATGCTGTGTAGAGATAGCATCTTTTTTTAGGATTTCCAATTTTTTTTGACATTTTTCGGATTTTATTACACTTATTTTGCACTTATTAACATTATCAGCTGGACAGATCATCACCATGTCAGGCCAGATCATAATGCTTGTTATATAGTGTATAATTGTGGCTAATTTTTTAAAAAGTAAAAACTAAAATATTGCATGGACATAAGTACTGACAAGTACTGGAAGGATTAAGATTTTTAAATAGAAGTAATTTACAAATCTGTTTAACTTTCTGGCACCAGTTGATTTAAAAATTTTTTTTTCCAGTGGAGTACCCCTTTAAGGACATCAGGCATACCTGTAATCCTTAGTCCAGCTCCTTTTATATGAAGCACGCTCAGGAGCTAAGTGTGCTTCATACCCCAGTGGGTCCCAGTTGTTATTAGCAGCCAGGACCCATGGCTAACGCCAATCAGGTGATGTCCAACATTAACCCTTTAGATGTCAGGATCAAATTTGATCTTTTATTGGTCTAAAACAGGAAAAAACAAATGCTCAGTGGAGCTGATTGGGACAAAGTTGTGGGCAAAATTGGCAAAATCATGGGGTCCTTTACCTTCCTCTTTGCTGTCTGATTGCTGCTCTTTTAGTGCAGTGAGCTGCACTAATTGAGCGCCAATAACACTGATCAATGCTGTGCCATAGCACAGCATTGAACAGTGTGTGCAATCTAAAGATTGCATGTAATAATCCCCTATGGGTAACAAAAAATCCCCATATACAGAAAAATAAAAAAGAGTTATAGGGGTCAAAAGAGGACAATTTTAAGCATACAAATTTTTGTACAAAATTTTTATAAAAGTAGTAAAATTAATCAAAACCTATATAAATTGGTTATTAGTTCATTATTTTAATTTAACGTAAATGTTTATTTCTTTACAGACAACAACCCTCAGGTCCAGGAACAAGCTGTAAGACCTAATGACCATCAGTGGAGATGAATTCTCCAAAGGCTGAGGGTTCTAGTGCAGGCTCAAGGAGAGGGCTGCCCTTCTGTGGATGGACAGCAGAAGCGGGGTACATTTCTTTATTAAAAAGTCCTACATCTCTGCGGACATCAGGTAAGATCTTTTCTGTTTGAAGTGCACAACAAAGATTTTTGTTCCAGGTACCTTTTAAAAAACATTATACACATTAGACAGCTGTTAGTTAAACCTGTAGATTTTGGTGGGAGCGGGTGACCATCTAATTCATATGGGGGCCCCATGACTCTTCCCCGTGATGTTGGGAAGGAGAAGGATTGACATTTTGAATTTCAACATGCTAGTTCCTTTTGTTTGTAAGGGGAAATAATTTTTTCCTTGAAATGTGTTCTAATAAACACATAGTAATAAAGTAATAAACAAGAAGAAACATTCTTCCACAATTTAGTGGGGAGAAGTTTGTTTTACAATCAAAGCTTCAGACATATTGATAAAACATTTATTTTACCAATAAAAGAAGGCAAAACAATTATATTAAGGGTAGGGTCACACAGTCCCACACTACTCCTGGATAAAGCCTCTCCCGGCGAAACGCGTTGGAGGTCTGGTGTGGAACTGGGGTGAGTCCTGATCACTGTATGAGTGTGTTTGCAAATTAGCAAACCTTTTCTCTTGGTTGCACTATTGCATTTTTATTTAAGCCATGCTGGTTTTTCCTGTACCACATCTTGTGAGCTGTTTAGGCCCATAAAGGAGTATATACTTATATCTTACCATAGCACTTTATGCTTCCTATGTTGGACTGTCTTTCTACTCTGTAGCCTCACTTTTTGAACAGACATACAGTGGACTACTATATATACTAATATACATGTATTTTTCTCCATTCTTTGTGTGATCCCTCATATGTGTTTTCAATGTTTTTTTGTATGCTAATAAAGATTTACTGATTAATTCTACACTTTACCTTGTTTGGAGTTTTTTTGGTGCATTTGCACAATTGTAGGTGTATATATTGTATCTAAAAACAAACCTCCATTACATGTTTCAAATATCGGAGCCTATATAGGGGAAGGGTCCATTAGGTTAATTTTACATTATAAATGGTAAATACAAAGATAGACCAAATAAAGATAGAAAAAGGGATGTAAGGAAAATGAGAGATGTCAACAAATATGTGAGGGGGATGCTGCAGAAAGAAAAGTAATAAAATGGAAAATGCCACTCTGACTACAAGATAGCAGAATCATTTGCTACTTCCCTTTCCTAATACCAAGTGGTTTATCGAAGGGGGTTTTGATTTGCAGTTGGGAAAAGTAGTAATAAAACTTTCCGAGACTCAAAGGAATTGTCTGTTTTTTCTTTAGGAATGGAGCTCTCCACCCAATCCATGAAAAAAAAAATAGCAATTTTTCTAGGAACATCTTTTTAGGAAGGACATGGGGGAAAATCTTCACATGTGAAATGGCTTTTTTTGGCCGATGCTGCATCCATGGGTCTGATGAACTGAACTAACAGCCAGAGTTTCTGCTGCCAGCTTTTCTTGGTGTCTAACCAGCCAAAAAGTGCAGTTGACCAAAATTGATTTAATAAACCTGTATACCATCTACCAGAAGGGGTATACAGGGAAGAGAAACAGGACTACAAGAAGGGGTAAATAATCACTTTAGAGTTACCACATTTTAGACAAGCTTTAGAGGAATACATTGCATTAAAAATCTCCTATGTGGCAAGGTAGGTACTAGTAAAAGAAAAAGATTGAAAACATGCCTGGTCTAGGTAGTGAGAAGATCTTTATAACTAATTTCCCAGAATGCTAAGGAGGGCAGCTGTTTTAAGAGTTTAATAGCAGGTAAGACCGCTATGTAAGAGGTAGGATAATCTGGGTGTTGCAATCAGCTTTGAAAAGATTTGCCCTTTCTATGTAGGAAATAGGAAGTCTGGACCAGGAGGCAAAAGAAAATTCCAAATGGGAGATTGGACCAATATCATATTTGTACAAAACAAAGAGAAACCTTGAGATGGTGACACCTAAGTATGATATAGCTTTCTTTTTGCCATGTTATAGGCATATTGAATAATCACAAGGGCTTACCCAGGCCTTTTAGTAGTAAGGCTTTAGTTTTGTCTAGATAGATATATAGACAGATTTTTGTGTCTGCAGCCACAAGTCTTCCCAACCATGGGTCTGATAACCTGAACTGACAGCTTTATAGATCACTAAGATGCTGTCAGTTCTTGTCATCAGTCCTGATGGAAAAATGACTCACTACTATACATTTACTTAAAGATGCTAAAAGGTGGTCAACCCCTAGGCTGCATTTAGACACATTTGGCAGCATCTTTTTCTAAAGGAGAACATAACATGCATTGCATCCACTGAAGATTATCATGCTAAATCCTTCTATTGTTGTGAAAAATACACTTTAGATACAATGGCCCTGATTTAATAAGAGTTGAATGTAGTTTTCTTTGTGGAATTTTTTTCCCAACAGATATTTTTTCATGGTATTTACTGGGGTTTCCCTACATTTGGCACTTTTCCCTACATTATGCTTTTTTTTACACATGCTCTGATCTGTAGGTTTTTCCTCAGCTCAAATCCACCACTTTTTCTGTAGAAACCTTAGTAAATATGTTGGGATTATTTGGAAAAAGCGGGGACACGGCCCCTTTTTTGCCCTTTTCCCTAATGGTCACGCCCCCTCTCCAGGTTTTCTCAGTTAAATGGAGAGTTTTTCAGGTTTCTTTTCGATTCTGGTGCAAATTCTGGCACAGACAGAATTTCTGGCCCACAACTTGACAAAACATGTCGGGTTTACAATAGTAAATCAGGGCAAATATCTCACATAAGTGCGCACACCCTTCACATTTTTGTAAATATTTTATTACATCTTTTTATGTGAAAACACAGAAGAAATGACACTCTGCTACAGAAAAAGTGAGTGTACATACTGTATAACAGTGTTTAATGTTGTGCCCTCTCAAAATAACACAACACACAGCTAATAATGTCTAAACCTTGGCAACAAAATTGGGTACACCTCTAAGAAATTACTTGACAATATTTTGTTTGGATACTATTATTTCCCAGCACTGCCTTGAAGGGGTACTCCGGTGGAAAACTATCTTAATCCTTCCAGTACTTATTAGCTGTTGAATACTACATTCTTTTCTTTTTGGAACACAGAGCTCTCTGCTGACATCATGACCACAGTGCTCTCTGCTGACATCTCTGTCCATTTTAGGAATTGTCCAGAGCAGAATAGGTTTGCTTTGGGGATTTTCTTAAAATGGACAGAGATGTCAGCAGGGAGCACTGTGGTCATGATCTTAGCAGTGAGTTCGGTGTTCCAAAAAGAAAACCATTTCCTCTGTAGTATTCAGCAGCTAATAAGTACTGGAAGGATTAAGGTTTTTTAATAGAAGTAATTTACAAATCTGTTCAACTTTCTGGCACCAGTTGATTTAAAAAAAAAGAAGTTTTCCACGGGAGTACCCCTTTAAGCCCCTTGGGCATGGAGTTCACCTGAGCTTCACAGGTTGTGACTGGAGTCCTCTTTTCCTTTGTTTTCCAGTGGTCAGTAATCTCACAAATGGAGTCTAAGAAGTTAACTTTATCTTTCATAAGAAAAAAAAAGAAAAAAACAACTCAATGTTTGCAAATTCTCTTAATGCCTATACAGATTATATTGACAAAACCTTGAAAACTCTCTTTAAAGTTGGTCATTACAGCTATTGATAAGATACAATACAAGACCATCATGTTAATAATCAATAATGTCTTGTCTGAGTGTCCTAACATTTGTGCACTTAAGTTGCCAAATTCTAGAGCTATTTTCAAAAGCATGTATTGTGCTATATGTGTGTCTGATGCTCAGTACTTACTTCCAGTATATTACAAATAAATTTTTTTTTTTAAATAAAAGTATAGTGCAAAAATGTAGATGGTATTGTATAGCATGGAGGGGGCATGTCGGCCGCAGCTTCGTGCTATGGTTCACACGCCCCATTCAGGAGCAGTGGATAAGTCCTTAACGACGAAGGACGTAAATGTACGTCCTGGTGATGCGGTACTTAACGCACCATGACGTACATTTACGTCCTAAGCATAACCGCGGGCATCGGAGCGATGCAGGGATCATGCGCGGCAGGTCCCAGGCTGTTGATCGCAGCCAGGGACCTGCCGGTGATGGCGGACACCCGCGATCCCGCGGATGTCCGCTATTAACCCCTCAGATGCCGTGATCAATACCGATCATGGTAACTGCAGCATCGCGGTCACATAATTGGATGATCGGATCGCCCGCGGCGATCCGATCATCTAGCACGGCAGCCGGAGGTCCCCTCACCTGTCTCCGCTGTCTTCCGGAAGTCTTCTGCTCTGATCTGCCTTCCCGCAGACCAGAGCAGAAGATGACCGATAATCCGGATCAGTGCTATGTCCTATACATAGCACTGAACAGGATTAGCAATCGAATGATTGCTTTAAATAGGCCTCTATGGGGACTATTAAAGTGTAATAGTAAAAGTAAAAAAAAATTGAAAACCCCCCTCCCCCAGTAAAAACGTAAAATGCCCCATTTTCCCTATTTCACCCCCAAAAAGTGTGAAAATATTTTATATACATATTTGGTATCGCCGCGTGCGTAAATATCTGAACTATTAAAATAAAATGTTAATGATACCGTACGGTGAACTGCGTGAACGTAAAAAAAAAGTCCAAAATAGCTGCTTTTTTATAACATTTTATTCCAAAAAAAATTTATTAAAAGTTTTATATAATCAAATATGGTATCAATAAAAAGTACAGATCACGGTGCAAAAAATGAGCCCTCATACCGCCGCTTATACGAAAAAATTAAAAAGTTATAGGTCTTCAAAATAGGGGGATCTTAAACGTACTAATTTGGCTAAACAGTTTGTGATTTTTTTTAGCGCAACAGTAATAGAAAAGTATGTTATTATGGGTATCATTTTAATCGTATTGACCCAAAGAATAAAGAACACACATCACTTTTACCATAAATTGTACGACATGAAAACGAAACCTTCCAAAATTAGCAAAATTGCGATTTTCTTTTTAATTTCCCCACAAAAATAGTATTTTTTTGGTTGCACCATAAATTTTATGGTAAAGTGAGTGATGGCATTACAATGGACAACTGGTCACGCAAAAAACAAGCCATCATACTAGTCTGTGGATGAAAATATAAAAGAGTTATGATTTTTTTAAGGCGAGGAGGAAAAAATGAAAACTTAAAACTAAAATTTTCTGCGTCCTTAAGGCCCAAATGGGCTGCGTCCTTAACCTCCTGAGCGGTATTCCCGAGCGTGACTCGGGGTTAATTTTCCCTGCCAGGATCGGTAACCCCGAGTCACGCTCGGGGTAGAATTGCAGAGTTCCCGGCCGGGCTGCACGATATATCGCAAAAGCAATGCGATGTAGCGATGCGGCCCCCCGGGAAAACATGCGATTATCTGCTCTGGTCGGCTCCTGTTGCGGGGGCCGGCCAGAGCAGGTAAAGAAAAATACTAAAAGTCAGTGTTTCCCTACCAGGGGGCCTCCAGCTGTTGCAAAACTACAACTCTCAGCATGCCCGAACAGCCAAAGGCTGTCCGGGCATGCTGGGAGTAGTAGTTTCACAACAGCTGGAGGCCCCCTGGTAGAAAAACACTGAGCTAAGTGTAAAAGGAAGAAGTAGTAAAATAAAAAAACGTTTTGCTCACCTAATCCTGGTCCCTGCAGATGCTGTTCCCCTCCGTGCGGTCCGGGGTGTCCTCTCTTCCCTATTCATCTTCTAGGACCTTTCACTTTTCAGCCAATCACAGGCCGCAGTGGTGTAAAGCCTGTGATTGGCTGAAGGGGAAAGGGCTTGTTCTGCAGCAAATACACTAGGTTTGAAATCTGCCGGCAAACCTAGTGTATTTGCTGCAGGACAAGAAGGTGACAGGGGGGGGGGGGGGGGGAGAATGTGACAAGGGGGGGGGGGGGGAATGTGACAAGGGGGGGGAATGTGACAAGGGGGGGGAATGTGACAAGGGGGGGGAATGTGACAAGGGGGGGGAATGTGACAAGGGGGGGGGGAATGTGACAAGGGGGGGGGGATGTGACAAGGGGGGGGGATGTGACAAGGGGGGGGATGTGACAAGGGGGGGGGAATGTGACAAGGGGGGGGGAATGTGACAAGGGGGGGATGTGACAAGGGGAAGAATGTGACAAGGGGAAGAATGTGACAAGGGGAAGAATGTGACAAGGGGAAGAATGTGACAAGGGGGAGAATGTGACAAGGAGAGGGGAGAATGTGACAAGGAGAGGGGAGAATGTGACAAGGAGGGGGGAGAATGTGACAAGGAGGGGGGAGAATGTGACAAGAAGGGGGGAGAATGTGACAAGAAGGGGGGAGAATGTGATGGGGGATGTGACAAGGGAGAGGGGGAATGTGACAAGGGAGGGGGAATGTGACGGGGGAGATGTGAAATGGGCGGGGGGAGATGTGAAATGGGCGGAGGGAGATGTGAAATTCAGTTAAAAAAATTGTACCGCTTTTGGTACAAATTTCCAGACAGAATCATACCGCCAGGGAGGTTAAGGGGTTAAAGGGGTACTCTGGTGGAAAACTTTTTTTTTTAAATCAACTGGTGCCAGAAAGTTAAACTGATTAGTAAATGACTTCTATTAAAAAATCTTGATCCTTCCAGTACTTATTAGCTGCTGAATTCTACAGAGGAAATGGTTTTCTTTTTGGAACACAGTGCTCTCTGCTGACATCTCTGTCCATTTTATGAACTGTCCAGAGCAGCAAATGTTTTCTATGGGGATTTTCTTCTACTCTGGACAGTTCTTAAAATGGACAGAGATGTCAGCAGAGAGCACTGTGCTCGTGATGTCAGCAGAGAGCACTGTGCTCCAAAAAGAAAATTAATTTCCTCTGTAGTATTCAGCAGCTAATAAGTACTGGAATGATTAAGATTTTATAATAAAAGTAATTTACAAATATGTTTAACTTTCTGGCACCAGTTGATAAAAAAAAAAAAAAAAGAAAGTTTTCCGCAGGAGTACCCCTTTAAGCTGGTCATACACATACAATAGCCAAATGTTTCTTTGGCCAACAGCAGTCTCTTCCAATCTGTCCATACACATGAACTCTCTGCTTTACCATGGTTTCGCATATCCTAAATGAAGAGTGGCAGCAGCTTATCTTCCCAGGAACAACAACAACAACAAAAAAGAATCAGTGGATGAAATGAAACATGCCTGATTCTTCTTAGAGGCCCTCATACACATTAGATAGTCTGCTGATCCTACCAACATTTGCAATTTGGCCCCAGAAGATTTTGTTTCCAGAAGATAAGTGACACAGCATGCTTCTGACAGACTCTTATCCACCTTCCTATCCTATCAACATACATGTTTGTCTAAGAGTTTGTCAAAGAGACAGCTTAAGGCAGGAAAAACATATAAAGATTTCAGACCAAATATCCATATCTGAAACACTGGTCAGAGTTCACCAAAAAGTCATTTTGTAAAGATGGAACAAATATCTCAAGCTTACCTATCTACCCACAATACATTTCTGTCAAACACTTGTCCAGCTATTGCTCCAGACCTTCTCACTGGTCTGTTGGAGACAAGCAGCTGCCAGACCCATCAGATAGCAGCTTATCACCCATGGGTGAAAGAAGAACCCCCACCCCGACCTACGATGGCACCGACATATGATAATTTCAACATACGATGGCCTCTTGAAGGCAGCATCAATATGTCGGGGCCATCGCATAAACAGCTATCCGGCAGCGCAGACTGCTTCAGCTGCCGCCGGATAGCCAATTAAGGCGCAACGTGTGCTCCGGTGACGATCACTTACATGTCCCCGGCACTCCGGACCGTCCTCTTCGGGATCCCCTGCATTGCCGGCACTCTCCATCGTCATCATCACGTCGCAGCGCACCCCATCCCGTCATCATATAGGAGCGGCGTGCCTAGCGACGTGAAGACGGCGATAAGGAACGACCATCCTGGGCAGCAGAGACGGTCTGGAGCGGCGTGGACACCACGGGGACACGGCGACAGTGATGGACGGCGACATCCAGGGCAGCAGTGACGGTCCGGAGCGGCGGGGACAGGTGAGTATACCTTCCTATATTTAACATTGCACGGATCCCTCAACATACGATGGTTTCAACAAACGATGGTTCTTTTGGAACGAATTACCATCGTAAGTTGAGGGACCACTGTACTGAAATCCAGCATGCCTGATCCTTCCTTCCTTCGACATCTTCCATCAGAGGACAGTCGCACACCCCCATGCACATTGTAGTACATAGTCAGCTTATACTACTAAAATTACAGGTTTGGAGGACTTACATCTAATGTGTATGGCTAACATTCGTTTACATTAAGTTATTCCAGTTTTTCCCTTCTTAGCAAAGTAGTAGTTTTTTATTTTTTTATTATGATTTATATGCTACCATCATAATGAAAAGGGTCAGACCAACATTATTAAAGTAGGTAAGCAAGCTGTGTACCCGCGTACACAACAATAGTGAGCGTGAATAGAGGGAATCCAGCCTGTCTGCAGCCTTCCTGGGTTTAGGTATAAGAGAGAGTGACTTCAGGGGTTGTCAGGAATTCAGCAGCGCTATACAGGACTCAATTCACAGAAACCAGCGATGAGTGTTAAAAATCTTTAAAGGGGTGCTCCACTGGAAAACATTTTTTTTTAAATCAAATGGTGCTAGAAAGTTAAACAGATTTTTTAATTATAATTGTAACAAAGAGAAAGGTCCGGCAACTCACCGTTTCTGCGCTTATTGCTAGGAGGCCTCCTGAGCTTCCCGCACAAACCTCTGCCCCATGGACGGAATCCAAGCCTCCTAGCAATATGCGACGAGACGGTGAGTTGCCGGACCTTTCTCTTTGTTACAATTATTGTTTCCTCTGTATATTTCAGTCCTGGCACCACCACAGTGCATGAAATTTATTATGAACATGGACTACCACTATCATTTTTAGAATTTTGGATCTAATGTATAGACTGTGTTGAAGTATTGCATTTTTCAGACTGTTAGGTGCCACCACTATTATCTTTTTCTACCTTATTTAAGATTTTTTAATTACTTCTATTTAAAAATCTTAATCCTTCCAGTACTTATCAGCTGGAAGTACATTTCTTTTGGAATTTCCTCTGTCTGACCAAAGTGCTCTTCTGCTGACACCTCTGTCCATTTTAGGGACTGTCCAGAGCAGGATAAGTTTACTATGGGAATTTGCTCCTACTCAGGACAGTTCCTAAAATGGACAGAGGTGTCAGCAGAGAGCACTGTGGTCAGACAGAAAATAAATTAAAAAAGAAAATAACTTCCTATGGAGCATACAGCAGCTGATAATCCTTCCTGTACTTATTAGCTGCTGAATACTACAGAGGAAATTCTTTTCTTTTTGGAATGCTCTCTGATGACATCACGAGCATAGTTCTCTCTGCTGAAGTTATAATAATAATAATAATGCTTTATTTATTTATTGTTGTCCTTAGTGGGATTTGAGCCCAAGTCCCCAGCACTGCTAGGCAGCAGTGCTAACCACTGAGCCACCATGCTGCCCTTAGCATACATCTTCTATGCATGGTTGCTAAAATGGACAGAGATGTCAGCAGAGAGCACTGTGCTCGTGATGTCATCAGTGTTCCAAAAAGAAAGGAATTACCTCTGTAGCATTCAGCAGCTAATAAGTACTGGAAGGATTAAGATTTTTAAATAGAAGTAATTTACAAATCTGTTTAACTTTCTGGCACCAGTTGATATAAAAAAAATGTTTTCCAGTGGAGTACCCCTTTCATGAACTAGCATGCAACGGGTTTCGCTGCGCATGCGCAGCGAAACGTGTTGCATGCTAGTTCATTAAAGATTTTTTAGCACTCCTCGTTGGTTCCCATGAACTCAGTCCTCTATAGCACCGCTGAATTCCTGACAACTCCTGAAGTCACTCTCTACCAACATTATCAAAGGACTTAACCCCTTAAGGACCAGGGGTTTTTCCGTTTTTGCACATTCGTTTTTTCCTCCTTACCTTTAAAAAATCATAACCCTTTCAATTTTGCACCTAAAAATCCATATGAGGGCTTATTTTTTTGCGCCACCAATTCAACTTTGCAATGACATCAGTCATTTTACCCAAAAATCTACGGCGAAACGGGAAAAAAAATCATTGTGAGACAAAATAAAATTGAAAAAGTACGCAGTACATTTTTCGGTAAAAATGTCCAATTCTCTTTATTCTGTAGGTCCATACGATTAAAATGATATCCTACTTATATTGGTTTGATTTTGTTGTACTTCTGAAAAAAATCATAACTACATGCAGGAAAATTTATACATTTAAAATTGTCATCTTCTGACCCCTATAACTTTGTTATTTTACCGCGTATGGGTCGGTATGAGGGCTAATTTTTGGCGCCGTGATCTGAAGTTTTAGCTGTATCCTTTTTGTATTGATCGGACTTGATCACTTTTTATACATTTTTTCATGATATAAAAAGTGACCAAAAAGACACTATTTTGGACTTTGAAATTTTTTTGCGCGCACGCCATTGAACGTGCGGTTTAATTAATGATATATTTTTATAATTTGGACATTTCGGCATGCGGCGATACCACATATGTTTATTTTTATTTACACTGGTTTTTTTTTTATGGGAAAAGGGGGGTGATTCAAACTTTTAATAGGGGAGGTAAATGATCTTTATTCACAGTTTTTTGTAACTTTTTTTTTTTGCAGTGTTATAGCTCCCATAGGGACCTATAACACTGCACACACTGATCTCTTATACTGATCATTGTTATCCCATAGGCACCTATAACACTGCACACACTGATCTTTTATATTGATCACTGGTTTCTCATAGGAAACCAGTGATCGATGATTCTGCCGCTTGACTGCTCATGCCTGGATCTCAGGCACTGAGCAGTCATTCGGCGATCAGACACCAGGAGGCAAGATAGGAGACCCTCCTCGTGTCTAACAGCTGTTCGGGACACCGTGATTTTGCCGCGGCGATCCCGAACAGCTCCCTGAGCTAACCGGCATGGTTTCACTGTCACTTTAGACGCAGTGTTCAACTTTGAACGCCGCGTCTAAAGGGTTAATAGCGTGCGGCACCGCGATCAATGCAGCACACTATTAGCCACGGGTCCCAGCCTCTAACCCGCTTCGTGGCCCCGCGTTATAGAAAGGGAAAGGACTCAGGACGTACCGGTACGTCCTTGGTCCTTAAGGGGTTAAAGGGGTACTCCCGTGGAAAACTTTTTTTTTTTTTTTAAATCATCTGGTGTCAGAAAGTTAAACAGATTTGTAAATTACTTCTATTTAAAAATCTTAATCCTTCTAGTACTTATTAGCTGCTGAATACTACAGAGGAAATTCTTTTCTTTTTGGAACACAGAGTTCTCTGCTGACATCACGAGCACAGTGCTCTCTGCTGACATCTCTGTCCATTTTAAGAACTGTCCAGAGTAGGAGAAAATCCCCATAGCAAACATATGCTGTTCTGGACAGTTCATAAAATGGACAGATGTCAGCAGAGAGCACTGTGGTCATGATGTCAGCAGAGAGCTCTGTGTTCCAAAAAGAAAATAATTCCCTCTGTGGTATACAGACCCTAAAAAGTACTGGGAAGATAAAGATTTTTTAATAGAAGTCATTTACAAATCTGTTTAACTTTCTGGCACCAGTTGATTAAAAAAAAAAAAAAAAAAAAATACTGTTTTCCACGGGAGTACCCCTTTAACAACAACATTCTATCTTAAACACCAGCACTGTGTTCTAGAACAGGCATAGGCCACCTTCGGCACTGCAGATGTTTTGGACTACATTTCCCATGATGCTTTTGCAGCATTTTGGCTGTAAGAGCATCATGGGAGATATAGTCCAAAACATCTGCAGTGCCGAAGGTTGCCTATGCCTCTTCTAGAGGCAGGTGTTAAATTTACCCGCAATAAAGAGAGGCTGGGAGTAGTAGTGCCAATCTTTATATCTCCCATTGTGGATTGTAATTAAAATTTGTTTTATTGTGTGTGTATATATGTATAAAATTTTATTCTCATATATTCTATTTTTGGACATTCACATGTACTGTTTGCTGCCAATTATACGCTGCAGATTTGATGCTGCAGATTTGATACCTTGTTCAAACATTTCGTTACACTCATTTACACAGCCAAAAGTCCGTAGCAAACGTGCAGCAAACGCGATACATGTGAATGTTCCCTTAGGGTACGTTCACACGCGTGGATTTTCGCAGCGTATTTAGCTGCGGATCCGCTGGTGAAGGCCCCGCTGTATGCTGGCTTTACATGTGCCTGCTGGTAGCGGCAATACGCCGCTACGAGCAGACACACTGCGACTCGCACATCGCAGTGTGTCTGCTCGTAGTGGTGTATTGCCGCTACCAGCAGGCACATGTAAAGCCAGCATAGAGCGGGCCTTCACCAGCATATCTGCAGCGTAAAATCCGCAGAAAATCCGCACGTGTGAACGTACCCTTAGAATGAAAAAAAAAATCTCAGGAAAATGAATGTGCTGTCTGTCCCTTTTATATATGTGAGAAGATATGGTACAGATTACATTTATTTCAGATTATATATATATATATATATATATATATATATATATAGATATGATGCAAATCAAAAAATGTTGCAGTATCTTGTAATACCTTCTTTATTGGACTACATAATTCTGTTAGTCCAATAAAAAAGGTATTACAAGATACTACAACATTTTTTGATTTGCATCTGCATCACTGGACTAATACGGCTACTCAAATTAACTATATAATATATATATATATATATATATATATATATATATATATATATATATATATTATATAGTGCAAAGGGTCTGATAAGTCGATGTTTTAATATTAGAAGGTCCAAGGGTCAAAGCACAGTCGCATATATGAGATAAGACCTGACGATCATGGGAGGTGTTTGAGTTCTCCTGTAGTTTGCAGAGGGAAGTCTTCAGGTTTATAAGGCACTTCCTAGTCTACAGGTTGTGCCAGTCTGTAGTGCAAATAGGGGAGAGTCACTATCCAAACACACAGTGCCGTCACCAGGTAGGAAACATGATTTAAAAACGACTTTTCCAACAAATATTGGTAGTAATATTGCTGACAAACTCGCAATGCATCCTTTTCCCTTTGTTTTTTTATTTAACAGCCTTACTATTTTATGTCATATTGAGGAGTATATATAGCTTGCATGGTGACTTTCTAATAACCTTTACATGTTAGCAAAGAATGAGCTTGTGTTCTTTCATGAAGAATGCATTTATACATTGAAGGTTAGATACTAACCTTAGATCATCTTGATCACAGCTCTCTAATGTTTCAAGTAGTATTTTCATTTTTGTAGTGGGTTTCATGTGGTTGCACAAATGCTACAGTGTTACTGTCATTTTAAAAACATGTCAAAAGTTTTGATTAGATGAGGTCTCAGTGCTGAGACCCACACAGCTCGGAGGTCAGTCTGTCTAATTGGAGGATACTTATAATGGAGCCCATCACCATTCATGCAGGATGAGCGCTGTGAACGTGGGGGATTTCTGGGACCTTGACGGATGAAAACTTTTGACACATATGCGTTACATGTCATACGTTTATTTTTTTTATATTTTTTATATAATAGTAACACTTTACAGTTATCTGCCCGGGATTCACAGTGTGTGAAATGGCATTGGCTCAAACACATACAGTGCTCTATGTATTTATCAGGGTCTCACATGTAACATTTAGTTAGTATTTTATATGTAAAATACTCAGTACATGTAAAACACTGCATTTGATAAATAACACTAAAATGCCTGCTTTCTGGGGGAGAATGTCTTCGTAAAATATAAAAAATGCTACATTTCAACAAACCCTTAAATGTCAAGCACCACAGAGACGTGTTTCATGTGACTTTCTAAGCCACAGTTTCCCAACCAGGATGCCACCAGCTGTTGCAAAACTACAACTGCCAGCATGCCCGGACAGCCTTTGGCTGTCCGGGCATGCTGGCAGTTGTAGTTTTGCAACAGCTGGAGGCACCCTGGTTGGGAAACACTGTTCTAAGCAATACTATCTAAAGTCTATTAAAGCGTACACTTTCATCTACACATATAGTGGGGTACAAATATCCGCTGTGACATGTTTAAGAATGCCCAGAAAAGTAGTATGTTGGCAGGGTTGGCAGTGGTAGTGGCTGGGTAGGTGTGGCAGCGGCACTATACACATTACTTAGTCATGTTCAGCACGTACCTACTGTATTGATACTAGTGGAGAATCCCATATGTAGTGTAATGATATTCATAGAGACATATTGTAGGTGTTAATATCTCCTAAAGAGAAGACCTCCAAATTGAGATGTTAGTCATTTAAAGAAATGCTTATATAAATGGTGCAATTATTATTAAGGCTGTATTCACATGTACAGTAAGCAGCACATATTTGATGCTGCAGATGAGAAGCTGCAGATTTTATGCTGCAGATTTAAATGTAAACTAAAAGACCGAACACAGCTTCAAATCTGCAGCTTCAAATATGCAGCAGATCCTGTTTGTGTGTGTGAATACACCCTTAAAGGATAACTCTGGGATGAAACAACTTATCCCCTAACAGCACCTCGACTCCCTGCATGAAACAAGCATTTTCGACCACAGCACGAAGCTGCGGCGACATGCCCCCACCATGCAGTTCTATGGCAGAGCCGGAGATTGCTGAAAGCAACGTTCCGGCTCTCCCATAGAACTGCATGGAGGGGGCGTGTTGGTCGCAGCTTCGTGCTGTGGTCGAAAATGCTCGTTTCATGCAGGGAGTCGAGGCGCTGTTCAGAAGATCCGGGGGGGGTGGTTGGGGGGACGACTCCGTAGGTCAGATCCCTTAGGGGATAAGTTGTTTCATCCCGGAGTTATCCTTTAATAAGCTAAAAATCTTAGATACGTAGAATACTCTTTTTCATTACTTGTATTGAAGCTACTCACCCTTTTTCTGGTGTCTTATAGATCGAAAAACCTTAATTTTTCTGGTGTTTTTTGATGTTTCTATGTGTTGTAGTACTTGTGTTTAGTGGCATTGTTTTTCTATGGTGTTGTTCACATACATAATTAACACCTTCATAGATCATGTGATTCATCTTTGATTCACATGGTGTTTAACGTAAAATAAATTGGCAAAAAACACAATAGAAAAGGGCAACACATACTTACACATGCAATTTTTTGAGCAGGGAAATTAAAACAACTGAAGTCTATTGGAAGAATATCCAACAAACCCTTGTACAGAATGATGCATTGGGGGGGACATGCCACTAACTTTTTCCTTTTAGCAAACATCTGGCCACAACATTTTTTCTGCAAAAACAACACCATTATGCATGAAACTACCTTCAGGTGAGGTTCACATGGGCAAAATTAGCACCCATATAAAAAGCTGCACCACCCATTTCATTCAGTCACTGGCGCTCTAAGTAATCTGATTTTAGAGCATAACCGAGTGGATGTCACGTCTTTTTTGCATATCAAAAACCATACGCAGGGCCGGCCTTAGGTGTTCAGGCGCCCTGTGCGAGCTAACCTTGTGGCTCACCCCCCCCCCCCCCATTACCCCATAAACCTACACAAAGAGGGAAAAAATAGTTGTAACAAATATTTTTTTTTTTATTACAGATAATTTAAGTGCAAGTGCAAACAAGTACAATAAACTGAATTGTGGTAACAATCATGTATATAAATGTATACATAAGTTATACATAAGTTTATGTATTGTAGAAACAAGAGCTATGTTGTCAGAACACTATATCTATCTATTTTACAACACTAAGCATGCATAGACTCCCACATTTCTTCAACCAATGTTTTTGTTTGGCACCCTCTAGACAATATGAAGCACACAATAGGCCACCTCCATTCCCATCACCAAAACCCTTGGCCACCCATTCAATAAAACACTTGCCTCCCCTTAATCAGTCCCCTGCCCCCCTTCACCAGTCCCCTGTCCCCCCTTAATCAGTCCCCTGCCCCCTTAATCAGTCCCCTGTCCCCCTTAATCAGTCCCATGTGCCCCTTCACCAGTCCCCTGCCCCCCTTAATCAGATGCAGACCCCCTTAATCAGGCCCTCCCCCTTCACCACTCCCCCTTAAGCAGACTCAGACCCCCCCTTCTCCAGTCCCATGTTCTTATTACTCAGTCCCCTGTCACCCCTTAATCAGACCCTCCCTCCTTCACCAGTCCCCCTTAATCAGACTCAGTAGAACTTCAACATAAACTGCAATGACTTTTATCCAAAGAATATTGCGTGTGACAACAGCCTTCTTGCTCTGAGAAAGTCCCAGCTAAGGGTGTGACATGTTAATGATTAATGGGACATACAGGCCAGAACTCCTGGTGACAGGTATTGTATGTAGTCAGATCCCAGAAATATACCTGAACGTCGCTTAGAAAGCAACAGTAGGTTCTTTATTGCCAACCTAGGTCAGACTGAAGGTCTTTTCTCTATTGACTGCAATGGGGAGAAATGGGAAGAAGTACCTAATGTACCTAATAATCTGTTTTTAAATAAGTGCCTCTTATTAATGCAGTAAGAAATCGAACTGCAACAAAAAGCAACATAAAATGGTGAAAGAATAAAACCACAGAGAGATACTTAATCCATCCCATGACTTGTATGCAGACCTTAAAGGGGTATTCCGGCTTTATACATCTTATCCCCTATCCAAAGGATAGGCCATGACGGCCGTCACGCCCCCTCCCATAGACATGAATGGAGGGGTGTGGCGTGATGTCACCTGGGGGCATGGCCATGATATCACGTCCCCGTCTCGGAGGTATAGCCTGCCGGGGGCTGCACCGAGATCCCTGGGGTCCCCAATGGCGGGACCACTGCGATCATACATCTTATCCCCTATCCTTTGGATAGGGAATAAGATGTATAAAGCTGGAATACCCCTTTAAAGCATTACAGTCATTTATATTTTGACATGTTGTGGTGGCGGGGTGTGTGGTGCAGGGCAGATTTTGTTACCCCAAGTGCAGATGATATTAACCCCTTGTATTTGTGACAGCAGGGTGTGGTTTAGCCTATAACCACCCGAAGGTGTACCGCTGTATCCTGGGCTAGGCGCTGGGGTCAATAAAGACTCTAACGCCAAGTTACGGACAACGGTCCATGAGGGTAGACAGTTGATAAAGTCTACACAGTGCAGCTAGGGCCCAAGGAGGTGACCAGTGACTCAGAGACCTTGCAGGGTCACTGGGACTTGTAGTAGCACTGGGTATATTAGTGCAGGCCATGTAGACTAGACAGACGGCTTGACTTGCTTGGTGACTGATAATTATTGCAGTTGACTTGACTGTAGACTGGGCTTGAGGCCTCCAATGCTCTGGACACACACTGAGTCAGGTTGACTGCACTGGACCTCAGCAACAAGAGAGAGAAGTTAGCTCCTCCCTGGGCTTATATGGGGAGACTAGCAGGGAGCCCATAGGTCACCCTTGTGGTCAGCTGGTCACTGAAACCTCCTGGGTAATAATGACATTTTATTAAAGGTATAATACATCTTATAATACAAAACATATGTACAAATGGGGAAACAACTACAGGGGGCTCTGGGGACACTGAGGTACACTGCCGGACAAGGCAGGAAAGGTATGGGGCAACACCATACCATACTGGACCACCACAATGTTGTCCAGATGTGAAAAATTTAGATCCCACCAAGTCTCATACCTGAGAACCCCTGCAATCGTGAGCTCTAACCGGTTGTAGCGAGCAGTAGCAGAAGCTCATATGAGGAAACTGAAACTTTGGCAATTGACCGTGGTTTCATTCATTTGACTAAGGCTGTTTCTGCCAGGCCCATTGAAATGCCTGAGACAGTGGCTGAGCATACATTACCTTAGGTTGTATGGGTCTCAGACTCTTACTGAATGTAGGGCAGAGAGGAGCTCCAGAACAGTCATGTAGGAAGAAGATAAAACTGCATCTCTTATCTTTATTAAAGGGGTATTCAAGGATTTATTTATTTTTTTGACTGTGCTTCAGGGGCTGTAGTTCGTGTAATTTATAATCTAGTACCTGTGTACTGGTTTCGCAATTCTTATGTGATCTTTGCTCTGGGTATTAATTTTTAGCAACATACAAAATGAGCATCGTCTCAACTTTTTCCAGGTTGCAGTGCAGCCTTAGACATTACATCACTAGTCAGGTGTTGAAAGGGAGCCTGTCTGCTGCAATGGGTGGAGCAACCGCTGGGTGGGAGATAATTCTCCACAGAGCTGCGGGAATTGTAGTTTCAAGCACAGTATAACATGAAAGGCAGCTCAGTTGTGCTGCAATAGTTGGGTTGACAATGGCCCAACTTGTGATGACTTTTCCGTCATGTGGGTGCAAAGGTTCAGTCAGAGGATCCTCAGCAAGATGAAAGGTTCATTTACATGGGTCTATTTTGTAGCAGAAATCTGGAGTATGATGAGCATTTCTAATGGTAACTGGCCAATGTAAATGGAGAAAATGATGGTTCATGTATAAAATTATCTTTTGCATTGTAGCATGTATTTAATCCTTTTTCACCTTTGAAATAAGAGGTTCTTGTAGATGAGTGGTTTCCAAACTGTGGAGCTCCAGATGTTGCAAAACTGCAACAGATGCTAAAAATGGATTCTGATGTATGCCATACATCAGACGCTGTTTATCATGGACTAAAAAAAAGACATATTGTGACATACAGTGGTCCCACAAATTACAATATGAGTTGGTTTCAGGATGACCATTGTCGTAAGCAAATCCTTAAATAAACAAGACCATAAGCAAGTCCTTACATATAAAAGTAAGAAAGAGCTGCTGGAAGCTGTAAATCACTATCAATGTAGAGGACAGGAGCTTCTTCAGGGTCCTATACAGTGTCCCCAAAAAGGAAAATGGAGTGGCCCCCCCACCTGTGTCCAAAGAAGCAGCTAACCCTGGCACAGGTAAAGAGTAGTACACAGATTTTAAGGTAGTGGGCACTGGTCACAATAGTTGTAGCGCGCATAGTTTTCTGGTTGTAGTTCACTGTTATTCTGTTTGACCTTCCAAGATTCTAATGTTTACTGTAGGCTTGGATTCCTTTTCTGAATACTGTTTATTACGCATAATACAGATGTATACTTTTATACAGTATGTGATACCATGTTTTATTGTCAATGCTTTATCTTTTCTTTGAAAACCAATAAAAATTGCTATTCTGAAAAAAAGAGTAGTACACAACATGTGGTACCTCCCTCTACTGTAGGGAGCACTACTAGACAGTCAGTCAGTGCAGGCATTTCAGTAATACTGTGTTTTACCAGTGAAATGCCCATTCTGATTGGTCAGTTCTTCCAACCATTGACACGTTTCCCATTTGTCTAGACTGTCCATAGCATTGTATGTTAAATTTGTTTTCAAGTTAACAGTGGTCCAGAAAAGACCATAGTGTGCTAACAATATTGTAACCTGAGGCTTTATACAACAGCCCTATAGCCTATGCATTCACATATACCACCCCCTGCTGTCTGAGAATCAGTGACTACAAAAAGCTTGGCAGGCAGCTGCTGCAAACTGCCAGAACATTGACAATGGTGTTATGCTGTAACGTTCTTGGTGTATCCAGAGTTATGAAAACTTATTGCCATTTCCACTTGAAAATATATGTGTTTTGCTTTTGGATCTTAACATATTTACATTTATGTCCGTTGTTTAATATTAGTAAAAGGTTAAAAGAGTACCTGTCACCACAAAAAGTTTAACATTTTGTTAATCAATGTATTAGAAACAACTTTCTTATAACATGTGATTAACAAAAATGTTTCTGGCCTGGCATGAGTCCAAACTCTCAGTGCAGCTGGGACATTGAAGAGCACAGCCCAGCTCCCTGCCTGTCAATCAGACAGGCGGGAGCAAGCACTGCGCACGCTGGAACCCCCCCCTCTCCCCTGTGCAGTGCAGCTGCTGTGCCTGCTCCAATGAGCACTGTGATCTGCCACCCCCCCCCCCCCCGTGATGTGATGGCGGCAGCGCTACTATAAACACTGTGATCGCGACACCAACCCCCCCCCCCCCCCCCCCCCAAGGCGACGGGCCAGCCTGCAAACACTGTGCCTGCCCCGTGAACAGGTGAGGGCAGAAGTCTTACACGGCAGGCTTCAGCTGACATCACACCTGCCAGGTAATGCCCCCCCTGCAGCAGAAAAAGCTCACAAGCAGGTGAGCAAGTTTTATAACAAGATAAATACAGAAATACTTAACAACATTTCAAAAAGGAAAACTGCGGGGGACACCTAATAAAGAGGGGAACATACCAGCACCAGAATATAAACTCTTCACTTAGTGGAAGGTACTCGTTAAAAGTTATTTTTCTTATTTATTTTACTAATATATTATACTAAGCATTCCTCAAGTGCTTTGTTGCCTTCGCAAAACTGTGGGGGAAATAAACACTATTCACTAATGAAAAGTGATGGATTTCACTAAGAATTGAGGGTGAATTGCATTTCCATCATATCATTGAAAAGTTTTCATCTTTGAAACATCCTTTTCCAGACAAACTAGACTTGTTCACAAAAAGGGATGTGGCTTCATGCATGAAAACCTTTTCACTATGTCATTGTCTTTTTTTTCACTGATGCTAACATCATAAAAACGTTCACAGAAATTCACAATAGGAGTGAATAAATGAGCGTCTAACAAGCAGATTACTCATTATAGAAATTGTGAATGAGTTTTATTTATGAATGAATTGTAAAAAAAATTATTTATTCAGTTTTCACAATTAATTTTTCTCTTTTTTATTCATTCGACCCATTGGCTTTTATAAAAAAAAAAATATAGAGGCAACTTATTATTAAAAATACAACTTTTATTTTCACTTCTAAATACTCACAAAAGATGTAGACACTCAAATACTTTTACCTGTGATCACCAGGAATAATGCAAAAATCTTGTAATGACTGAAAACAGGTAGGGTTTATGCAGTTGTAACAACATGACCTTAAACTTGCTTCTATTGGGACTTGATTGGGACTCTATTGGGACTCTATTGGGACTCTTCTTCATATTCTTTGAAAGTCCATCTGATGTTTTTTGTCTTAACGTTAATGTTAGCCTGCATAGAACTAAAAAGCCCAACTGGAGACAATGCCTAACAACTAAAGTCCACATAGCATTGTCATAGAACATAGATCATTACATCAGATGACAAACATTTGCATATTCCCAGTTTGTACTTCAAATTGGCCAGGTACAGAAACATCCGTCTGCCATCTTGCCCTTCATCAAAAATACTTTCTACAGTAAAATCTCCCTTAGCTGACACCTCCCAATAGGGGACATCTCCCAATAGCAGACAGTTTTTAATTCCCCTGCAGAGTCCCATAAGACTTAATGTATTGGCACCCTCCGAATAGAGGACACTCCCAATAGCATATGCGGACACACCCAATAGGGGACAAAACGCTTCCAATAGGGAACAAAATACTCCCAATAGGGGACAAAACACACCCAACAGGGGATAAAACACTCCCATCAGGAGACAACCAGGCTTATGTACCGGTCCTCCGCTGCACCCCACTGCAGCAGCCCCAGCACAGAAGCAGAAGACTGCTATTTAAACAGTGGTCTCCTGATTCTGTATGTCCGGCCACATCATTCGCCTCCCTCCCCCTGACCCCCCAGTGCCACTTTATTCCACTTGAGTCACATCTTTTCCACTTGATTTCCCTCCCCTTTGCTATTTCATTTCCTCTTTATTACCCTTTGTGGAAATTCATCACCTTCTCTTTATCACCCCTGTGCCACTTCTTTCCCCCTTTTTCTCATTGGTGCCATTTCATCCCGCTTTATCCCCCTGTGCCACTTTACTCCACCTGTGCCAAATCCTCCCCCTTAACCTCTTGTGCCACATCACTTTTCCCCTTCCCTCCTCTCAGCGGGTTTGACGTCCTCCTGACATCCTCTGCGCTGCACTCACTGAGAAGCTGGGAGCAGCGGCGGATGCGGGCACTGACAAGTTCTGAGCGCCTCTCAGAAAGTGCAGTGCAGAGGACATCAGGAGAACGTCAAATCCGGTAAGAGCCCCTGCACCTGAGCCTGCTGGCCAGGTAAGAACAACAACAGGGGGAGTAGGGAAGGGGAAAAGTGATGTGGCACAAGGAGTGAAGGGGGTTGATTTGGCACAGGTGGAAAAAATGGCACAGGGGGATAAAGGGGGACTGAAATGGCACAGGGGGGGAAGAAATGGCACAGGGGTGGTAAAGACGGGGGTGATGAATTTGCACCCAGGGTAATAAAGGGGGAATAAAATGGCACAGTGGGGATCAAGGGGAAATAATGTGGCACAGGAGGTAAGGGGGGATGATTTGGCACAAGGCACAGGTTGAATTAAGTGGCACAGGGTATAAAGGGTGGATGAAATGGTACAAGGGGTGGATAAGGGGTGATGGGAGATTCTACTGTAATATAAAATTTTCTCATGTTTTATAGTTAATTACACTCTGGAGTGAGTACAGTACAGTATTTGGTCATTAGATTTATGAGACTTTTTTCCCAATAGGAGACATCTCTCAATAGTGGAAACTTTTTTATTCCCCTTAAGTGTCCGCTATTTGGAGATTCTACTGTATCAACTTTACCTGAATTCACATACTTAGTTCAGTTTGTTGCATTAGAAATAAAACTCCAGGTTAATATTGAATTCTAGTAGAAATGCTAAACAAATGTGACCCCCCCCCCCATCTTCTCCACTGTCAGATTCAGATAAGGTTTTCTACTGGATCTTATCAGGCTTGTTCTGGCTGGGCCCTCTTGCCACAGATCAGGGCAAGATTTGCCCTTGATTCATTCTTAATTTGACTAATGTAATTCTACTAATAGATCTTCCCTTCTCTAAACTCTCCCTTCTCCGGTCCATCCTAAATCCAGTGACCAGGCATATCTTCCTGTCCAGCTGCTACAGCAATGTCTCCTCCCTGTGTCAGTCATACACTGGTTGCCCATTCAGCTCAGAATACAATTTAAACTCCTCACTCTCCACCACAAAGCTCTCCACAGTGCTGCACCTCCCTACATCTCCCACTACCACCCTTCCCATGCTGTACACTTTGCCAAAGATTTTCCCCCATGCTTGATGCATGTTCACACAAATTACAGCTGGTAAACGGTTCACCCATCTTTACTTGTACTACCCTATTTATAAAAGATAACTGGACCATTATAGAAATAAAGCGCTTTCTACTTTCTGCCTTTGTCTCGACTCCTTTTCATAGATTGTACGTTCTTGCAATCAGGGCCCTCACTTATCATGTTTGATTTGTTTATAGATATACCCTTATCATTGTAAAATATTGCAGAATATGTCGGGACTATAGAAATAATCATAAGCTTGTTTGTCGGCCTATCTTGTAGTTTTGACACGTCAAGAAACCACGACTTGTTGTCTGCACACCTTCTGTGCAATGAGTTTGTGCCGTGAATGGGTATGTGGCAGCAAAGGACTGCATGAATGATTTAGTAATTACTCATGCGCCCCCCCCCCCCCCCCCCATCGGGCACTTGGGCATTGTAATATGACATCCTGGACAGGCCCGCGGCATGACTTACCAGAGCAAGCGCTCACTCCCTCCGCGAGTGCTAGCTCCTGCCGGCTGAAACCTCCGTGCGCATGCACCCGCTCCCTGCTGCTAGCACAGAGTCATCAGCCGGCAGGCGCCAGCGATCGTGGAGGAAGTGAGTGCTTGCTCTGGTAAGTCACGCCAGGCCGTGCTGAGGACCTCTTTCTCTCTGCCAGCGGTATGACCAGGAACGTAGAGAGTAGAGATTAGCGAATTTTTGAAAAATCTATTTGATCCGAATAATTCTCGGCAAATTTTTATTAGTGACTAGCTGAATACCCGGCGTTGCCAAGTTTTTCCTTCCTAATCCTTGTTGGGAAGGAAAATAAACAAAGGAGGAAGCTTTTGACTTCATATCCCGTCCTCATAAATTGTTGTCATATCCCGTCCTCATATCCCGACCTCCTATCCCATCATCATATCTCAACCTCATATCCCGACCTCCTATCCCGACCTCCTATCCCTTCCTCCTATTCTGACCTCATATGCCGACCTCCTATCCTCTCCTCCTATCCTGACCTCCTATCCCGACCTCCTATCCCATCCTACTATCTCGACCTCCTATCCTGACCTCCTATCCCGACCTCATATCTCGTCCTCCTATCTTGTCCTCCTATCTTGACCTCCTATCACGACCTCCTATCCTGACCTCCTATCTCGACCTCCTATCTCGTCCTCCTATCCCGTCCTCCTATCTTGACCTCCTATCTCGACCTCCTATCCCGACCTCCTATCCCCACCTCCTATTCCGTCCTCATATCCCGACCTCCTATCCGGACCTCCTATCCCGATCCTCCTATCCTGATCCTCCTATCCCGGTCCTCCTATCCCTACCTCATATCCCGTCCTCCTATCTCGACCTCCTATCCTGACCTCCTATCTTGACCTCCTATCCTGACCTCCTATCCCGACCTCATATCTCGTTCTCCTATCTTGTCCTCCTATCTCGACCTCTTATCACGACCTCCTATCCTGACCTCCTATCCTGACCTCCTATCTCGTCCTCCTATCCCGTCCTACTATCTTGACCTCCTATCTCGACCTCCTATCCCGACCTCCTATCCCGTCCTCATATCCCGACCTCCTATCCGGACCTCCTATCCCGATCCTCCTATCCCGGTCCTCCTATCCCGTCCTCCTATCCAGTCCTCCTATCCCGTCCTCATATCCAGTCCTCATATCCCGATCTCCTATCCCGACCTGTAATATGTGTACCAGGTATTGAAATATCTCCAGCCGTATGGAAGTTATGTGGGAACATACATTTCCCCTTGATTTGCATGGGACTTTAAACAAAAACCCCGACACTAACAAATGGGGATAGTTAAGGGTTAAATTAACTATCGTATATTTTAAGTGGACATATAAGTAACATGTGACCAAGTATTATCAAAATATCTCCAGCTGTTTGGAAGTTATGCAGTAACATATTTCCCATTGACTTGTATGGGACTTTAAACATGAACCCCGCCCCTGGCAAATGGGGGCGAGTAAGGGTTAAATCACCTATCCTATGTTTGTTGTTGACATATAAGTAACATGTCTGCCAAGTTTCATGTTAATATCTTTAGCCGTTTGGACGTGATGCTGGAACATACACACATACATACATACATACATACACACGTTGAGTTTTATATATATAGATGTATTTTTATAATGTGTTTAATAAAGTGTGTGTGTTTTACTTTTTTTCTCTATTTTTTTTCCGTTCATTTTTTAGGTAGTACTACTACTTCCAGCATTGAACAGACTGTTCCATGATGGGAGTAGTAGTACCTGTGCTAATAGACAGATCACCCCAGGTGTCACTCCTGATCGTCCTGTCACTCCTGCGATCGTCCTGTATGATGTATAGATGCGGCGGCTTTCTCACATCTAGATTGGACGATTGCTTCGGGTGTCAGGAGTGATACCTGCTGTGATCTGTCCTTAACTGCAGGTACTACTGCTCCCAACATGGAGCACACTCTGCATTAATAGACATATCGCAGCGAGTGTCACTTCTGAGTATATGCCGTATATATAACTATAATTCATATTTCCAGCAGAGAGCTGTGATTGGCTGGAACCATCTGGCCAATCACAGTTCTCTGTGGGAAATATGAATAAGTGATGTGAATTCACATGACTGGCCGGCCAGAGTAAAGTGCAGAGATGTGAGCACAGGAGAAAGCCGCTCCATCTCTGCAATAGATCACATCGGGTATCAGGAGTGATATCTGCTGTGATCTGTCTATTAGTACAGGTACTACAGCTCCCATCATGGAACAGTCTGTTCCATGCTGGGAGTAGTAGTACTACCTAAAAAAAAATTAACTAAATTGAGAAAAGAAAAGTGAAACACACATACACACGCACTTTATTAAACACAATATTAAAATACATTATCAATAAAAAAAGAAAATTATAAAAAAATATGTTATTTTTACATTTATATGGCCCCTTTCTACATTTGTATTATTGTTGGCTACATTTTTAGATCCCTGCCCGCCCACATAAATTGATCTCTGTTTAAAAATTTAAATTAACATCTTTTTTTTTTTTTGTCTTTCAATTTTCGGGAGCGGGCAGGGACCAGAAAATTTAGCGCTCAATATTAAAATTGGGGCTAAAAAAGTAGTGTAAATAAAAAAAATTATGATTTAGAACAAAAACTAGAAAAAAAATATGAAAGACAAAAAAAAAAAAAAACAGGGATCAATTTATGTGGGCGGGCATGGACCTAAAAATGTAGCTGACAATAATAAAAATGTAGTGCGTGTGTGTTTTTCACTTTTTTGTTTATTGTTATATTTTTTAGGTAGTACTACTACTCCCAGCATGGAACACACTGTTCCATTATGGGAGTAGTAGTTCCTGTACTAATAGACAGAACGCCCCAGGTGTCACTCCTGACACTCTATGCGATTGTCCATAATATAGCAGAGATACGGAGCGACTCTATACAGCGCTCGTATCTCTGCACTATACTCCGGCCGGCCAGTGATGTGAATGAAATTCACATAACTCATTTATATTTTCCGCCCAGAGTGGGGATTGGCCAGATGGTGGCAGCCAATGACCACTCTCAGCGCGAAATATGAATGGTGAGTGGCCAGTCGGAGTACAGAGATGCAAGCACAGGAAAAAGCGGCTCTGCATCTCAGGGATGAAGGATGATCGCAGCAGGTGTCAGGAGTTACACCCGCTATGATCTGTCCTTAACTGCAGGTACTACTGCTCCCAACATGGAGCACACTCTGCTCCATGCTGGGAGCTGTAGTACCTGCATTAATAGACAGATCGCAGCAAGTGACACTCCTGACACCCGCTGTGATCCTCTTGTATAATGTATAGATGGGGGCGGCCGGCCTCTCTTCTATGGACCCCTGCACTGACGTATTTATACACATTCATATTTCACACAGAGAATTGTGATTGACTGGAGCCATCTGGCCAATCACAACTCTCTGTGGGAAATATGAATAGGTATATATACGGCAGTGCAGGGGACCATAGGAGAGCGGCCGGCCGCAGCTATACATTATACAGAAGGATTGCAATGGGTGTCAGAAGTGACACGGGCGATCTGTCAATTAATACAGGTACTACTACTCCCATCATGGGACAATGTGTTCCATGCTGGGAGTAGTAGTACTATCCCCAAAAAAGTTTAAAAAAAAACAAACAAAAAAAGTGAAAAACACACACACACTACATTTTTATTATTGTCGGCTAAATTTTTAGTGCCCTGCCCGCACACATAAATGTATCCCTGTTTAAAAATGAATTACAATTTCATTATAATAAAGAGAAATTTCATTAAATAGAATTTTTCCCATCACTTTTGTATCTTTTATAATATATTTTTTCAATGGTACCCTACGAAATTTTATTAAAAAAGGTATCTTCATCACTCTTTTGGATCGCCATATTTTTTCCGTTATTGCCTCCTAAACGGACCATTCTAATAACTGTTACGCCGAGCGCTCCGGGTCCCCGCTCCTCCCCGGAGCGCTCGCTACACTCTCGCTCCCGCAGCGCCCTGGTCAGATCCACTGACCGGGTGCGCTGCGATACTGCCTCCAGCCGGGATGCGATTCGCGATGCGGGTGGCGCCCGCTCGCGATGCGCACCCCGGCTCCCGTACCTGACTCGCTCTCCGTCGGTCCTGTCCCGGCGTGCGCGGCCCCGCTCCCTAGGGCGCGCACGCGCCGGGTCTCTGCGATTTAAAGGGCCACTGCGACGCTGATTGGCGCAGTGGTTCTAATCAGTGTGTTCACCTGTGCACTCCCTCGCCGGATCTTGTTGCCATTGTGCCAGTGAAAGCGTTCCCTTGTGTGTTCCTAGCCTGTGTTCCAGACCTCCTGCCGTTGCCCCTGACTACGATCCTTGCTGCCTGCCCCGACCTTCTGCTACGTCCGACCTTGCTTCTGTCTACTCCCTTGTACCGCGCCTATCTTCAGCAGTCAGAGAGGTTGAGCCGTTGCTAGTGGATACGACCTGGTCACTACCGCCGCAGCAAGTCCATCCCGCTTTGCGGCGGGCTCTGGTGAACACCAGTAGTGACTTAGAACCGGTCCACTAGCATGGTCCACGCCAATCCCTCTCTGGCACAGAGGATCCACCTCCTGCCAGCCGGCATCGTGACAGTAGATCCGGCCATGGATCCCGCTGAAGTTCCTCTGCCAGTTGTCGCCGACCTCACCACGGTGGTCGCCCAGCAGTCACAACAGATAGCGCAACAAGGCCACCAGCTGTCTCAACTGACCGTGATGCTACAGCAGCTACTACCTCAGCTTCAGCAATCATCTCCTCCGCCAGCTCCTGCACCTCCTCCGCAGCGAGTGGCCGCCTCAGGCCCACGACTATCCTTGCCGGATAAATTTGATGGGGACTCTAAGTTTTGCCGTGGCTTTCTTTCACAATGTTCCCTGCACTTGGAGATGATGTCGGACCAGTTTCCTACTGAAAGGTCTAAGGTGGCTTTCGTAGTCAGCCTTCTGTCTGGAAAAGCTCTGTCATGGGCCACACCGCTCTGGGACCGCAATGACCCCGTCACTGCCTCTGTACACTCCTTCTCGGAAATTCGAAGTGTCTTTGAGGAACCTGCCCGAGCCTCTTCTGCTGAGACTGCCCTGCTGAACCTGGTCCAGGGTAATTCTTCCGTTGGCGAGTACGCCGTGCAATTCCGTACTCTTGCTTCAGAACTTTCCTGGAATAATGAGGCCCTCTGCGCGACCTTTAAAAAAGGCCTATCCAGCAACATTAAAGATGTTCTGGCCGCACGAGAAATTCCTGCTAACCTACATGAACTCATTCATCTAGCCACTCGCATTGACATGCGTTTTTCCGAAAGGCGTCAGGAGCTCCGCCAGGATATGGACTTTGTTCGCACGAGGCGTTTTTTCTCCCCGGCTCCTCTCTCCTCTGGTCCTCTGCAATCCGTTCCTGTGCCTCCCGCCGTGGAGGCTATGCAAGTTGACCGGTCTCGCCTGACACCTCAAGAGAGGACACGACGCCGCATGGAGAATCTCTGCCTGTACTGTGCCGGTACCGAACACTTCCTGAAGGATTGTCCTATCCGTCCTCCCCGCCTGGAAAGACGTACGCTGACTCCGCACAAAGGTGAAACAGTCCTTGATGTCAACTCTGCTTCTCCACGTCTTACTGTGCCTGTGCGGATATCTGCCTCTACCTTCTCCTTCTCCACTAAGGCCTTCTTGGATTCCGGATCTGCAGGAAACTTTATTTTGGCCTCTCTCATCAACAGGTTCAACATCCCAGTGACCAGTCTCGCCAGACCTCTCTACATCAATTGCGTTAACAATGAAAGATTGGACTGTGCCGTGCGTTACCGCACGGAACCCCTCCTAATGTGCATCGGACCTCATCACGAAAAAATTGAGTTTTTGGTCCTCTCCAATTGCACTTCCGAAATTCTCCTTGGACTACCCTGGCTTCAACACCATTCCCCAACCCTGGATTGGTCCACAGGGGAGATCAAGAGTTGGGGTACCTCTTGTTTCAAGGACTGCCTTAAACCGGTTACCAGTACTCCCTGCCGTGACCCTGTGGTTCCCCCTGTAACCGGTCTCCCTAAGGCCTATATGGACTTTGCTGATGTGTTTTGCAAAAAACAAGCTGAGACTCTTCCTCCTCACAGGCCTTATGACTGTCCTATTGACCTCCTCCCGGGCACTACTCCACCCCGGGGCAGAATTTATCCTCTGTCCGCCCCAGAGACTCTTGCTATGTCTGAGTACATCCAGGAAAATTTAAAAAAGGGCTTTATCCGCAAATCCTCCTCTCCTGCCGGAGCCGGATTTTTCTTTGTGTCCAAAAAAGATGGCTCCCTACGCCCTTGCATTGACTACCGCGGTCTTAATAAAATCACGGTAAAGAACCGTTACCCTCTACCTCTTATCTCTGAACTCTTTGATCGCCTCCAAGGTGCCCACATCTTTACCAAACTGGACTTAAGAGGTGCTTATAATCTCATCCGCATCAGAGAGGGGGATGAATGGAAAACGGCATTTAACACTAGAGATGGACACTTTGAGTATCTGGTCATGCCCTTTGGCCTGTGCAACGCCCCTGCCGTCTTCCAAGACTTTGTTAATGAAATTTTTCGTGATCTCTTATATTCCTGTGTTGTTGTGTATCTGGACGATTTCCTGATTTTTTCTGCCAACCTAGAAGAACACCGCCAGCATGTCCGCATGGTTCTTCAGAGACTTCGTGACAATCAACTTTATGCCAAGATGGAGAAATGTCTGTTTGAATGTCAATCTCTTCCTTTCCTAGGATACTTGGTCTCTGGCCAGGGACTACAAATGGATCCAGACAAACTCTCTGCCGTCTTAGATTGGCCACGCCCCTCCGGACTCCGTGCTATCCAACGTTTTTTGGGGTTCGCCAATTATTACAGACAATTTATTCCACATTTTTCCACCATTGTGGCTCTTATCGTGGCTTTAACCAAAAAGAATGCCAATCCTAAGTCATGGCCTCCTCAAGCGGAAGACGCCTTTAAACAGCTCAAGTCTGCCTTTTCTTCTGCTCCCGTGCTCTCCAGACCTGACCCATCTAAACCCTTCCTATTGGAGGTAGATGCCTCCTCAGTAGGAGCGGGAGCGGTCCTTCTACAAAAAAATTCTTCCGGGCATGCTGTTACTTGTGGTTTTTTTTCTAGGACCTTCTCTCCGGCGGAGAGGAACTACTCCATCGGGGATCGAGAGCTACTAGCCATTAAATTAGCACTTGAGGAATGGAGGCATCTGCTGGAGGGATCAAGATTTCCAGTTATTATTTACACCGATCACAAAAATCTCTCCTATCTCCAGTCTGCCCAACGGCTGAATCCTCGCCAGGCCAGGTGGTCTCTGTTCTTTGCCCGATTTAATTTTGAAATTCACTTTCGGCCTGCCGATAAGAACATCAGGGCCGATGCTCTCTCTCGTTCCTCGGATGCCTCGGAAGTAGAGCTCTCTCCGCAACACATCATTCCTCCTGACTGCCTGATCTCCACTTCTCCAGCCTCCATCAGGCAAACTCCTCCAGGGAAGACCTTCGTCACTCCACGCCAACGCCTCGGAATCCTCAAATGGGGTCACTCCTCCCATCTCGCAGGCCATGCGGGCATCAAGAAATCCGTGCAACTCATCTCTCGTTTCTATTGGTGGCCGACTCTGGAGACGGATGTTGTTGATTTTGTGCGGGCCTGCACTGTCTGTGCCCGGGATAAGACTCCTCGCCAGAAGCCTGCTGGTCTTCTTCATCCTCTGCCTGTTCCCGAACAGCCTTGGTCTCTGATTGGTATGGACTTTATTACAGACTTACCCTCATCCCGTGGCAACACTGTTGTTTGGGTGGTCGTTGATCGATTCTCCAAGATGGCACATTTCATCCCTCTTCCTGGTCTTCCTTCTGCGCCTCAGTTGGCAAAACAATTTTTTGTACACATTTTTCGTCTTCACGGGTTGCCCACGCAGATCGTCTCGGATAGAGGCGTCCAATTCGTGTCAAAATTCTGGAGGGCTCTCTGTAAACAACTCAAGATTAAATTAAACTTTTCTTCTGCTTATCATCCTCAATCCAATGGGCAAGTAGAAAGAATTAACCAGGTCCTGGGTGATTATTTACGGCATTTTGTTTCCTCCCGCCAGGATGACTGGGCAGATCTTCTACCATGGGCCGAATTCTCGTATAACTTCAGAGTTTCTGAATCTTCTTCCAAATCCCCATTTTTCGTGGTGTACGGCCGTCACCCTCTTCCCCCCCTCCCTACTCCCTTGCCCTGTGGTTTGCCCGCTGTGGATGAAATAACTCGTGATCTTTCCACCATATGGAAAGAGACCCAAAATTCTCTCTTACAGGCTTCATCACGCATGAAGAAGTTTGCTGATAAGAAAAGAAGAGCTCCCCCCATTTTTTCTCCCGGAGACAAGGTATGGCTCTCCGCTAAATATGTCCGCTTCCGTGTTCCCAGCTACAAATTGGGACCACGCTATCTTGGTCCTTTCAAAATTTTGTGCCAGATCAATCCTGTCTCTTATAAACTTCTTCTCCCTCCTTCTCTTCGTATTCCTAATGCCTTTCACGTTTCTCTTCTTAAACCACTCATCATCAACCGTTTCTCTCCTAAACTTATCTCTCCCACTCCTGTCTCCGGTTCTTCAGACATCTTTCCTGTAAAGGAGATACTGGCCTCCAAAAAGGTCAGAGGAAAAACCTTCTTTTTGGTTGACTGGGAGGGCTGTGGTCCTGAAGAGAGATCCTGGGAACCTGAGGACAATATCCTAGATAAAAGTCTGGTCCTCAGGTTCTCAGGCTCCAAGAAGAGGGGGAGACCCAAGGGGGGGGGGGGGTACTGTTACGCCGAGCGCTCCGGGTCCCCGCTCCTCCCCGGAGCGCTCGCTACACTCTCGCTCCCGCAGCGCCCCGGTCAGATCCACTGACCGGGTGCGCTGCGATACTGCCTCCAGCCGGGATGCGATTCGCGATGCGGGTGGCGCCCGCTCGCGATGCGCACCCCGGCTCCCGTACCTGACTCGCTCTCCGTCGGTCCTGTCCCGGCGCGCGCGGCCCCGCTCCCTAGGGCGCGCGCGCGCCGGGTCTCTGCGATTTAAAGGGCCACTGCGACGCTGATTGGCGCAGTGGTTCTAATCAGTGTGTTCACCTGTGCACTCCCTCGCCGGATCTTGTTGCCATTGTGCCAGTGAAAGCGTTCCCTTGTGTGTTCCTAGCCTGTGTTCCAGACCTCCTGCCGTTGCCCCTGACTACGATCCTTGCTGCCTGCCCCGACCTTCTGCTACGTCCGACCTTGCTTCTGTCTACTCCCTTGTACCGCGCCTATCTTCAGCAGTCAGAGAGGTTGAGCCGTTGCTAGTGGATACGACCTGGTCACTACCGCCGCAGCAAGTCCATCCCGCTTTGCGGCGGGCTCTGGTGAACACCAGTAGTGACTTAGAACCGGTCCACTAGCACGGTCCACGCCAATCCCTCTCTGGCACAGAGGATCCACCTCCTGCCAGCCGGCATCGTGACAATAACGGATGCAAACTGATGCAAAGGGATGCCGTTTAGTGGCATCCATTTGCATCAGTTTTTCATCAGTTAGTATCAGCCGTCGGCAGACTCCCGCAGCCGGCACTACTACTACTCCCATCATGGAACATACTTATTTCCATGATGGGAGTAGTAGTTCCCCTGCTGCGGGAGTCTGCAGGTGGCCGGGGAGGCTACATTAGTGTTTGTACAGCTACCCCTATCATGGAACAGAGTCTGTAGTACCCAATGCGATCAGCAGTTATAAGGCAGGGGAGCGAGCGGCATGCTCTGCTCCCCTGCGATGTATATATTACTGTGTAAACTTTAATTTTTAAATTCCCCGCCAGGAGCCCTGAATGGCCAGCACTGAGGAGCCATTCAGGACTCCTGGCGGGGTTTTTAAACTACTACTTTGTCCGCCAAATTTATGCCCCCAGGCATGTTTATAATAATTAATTGGCACCAGTGTGTTTATAATAATTAATTGGCCCCAGTGTGCTTATTCCCCCTCCTGCTGCCTGCTCCTCATCTTCTTGGAGCAGGGCAGCAGCAGGACATGTCGGGAACTGGTGGCGGTGAATGAATGAATGAATAAAGACGACATGTCCTGCATGTAGGCTTCATTCATTCATTCGCCACCGCCACCTGTCATGTCCCTGCTGCTGCCCTGCCCCTAGCTCAGTCAGCACACTGCCGTGACATGTCGTCTATTGTCTGCGCTGATTGTGCTAGGAGCAGGGCAGCAGCAGGGACATGGCGGCGAATGAATGTAGCCTACATGCAGGAAATTTTGGCTTCATTCAGTCATTCACCGCCACTGGTTCCCGACATGTCCTGCTGCTGCCCTGCTCCAAGAAGATGAGGAGCAGGCAGCAGGAGGGGAAGTAAGCACACTGGGGCCAATGCATTATTATAAGCACACTGGGGCCAATGAATTATTAGAAACACACCGGGGCCAATGAATTATTATAAACACACTGGGGCCAATGAATTATAAGTATGCAAGGGGGCATACATTTGGGGGACAAAGTAGTAGTTTAAGAACCGCTCCTCGGTGCCAGCCATTCAGGGCTCCTGGCAGGGGATTTAAAAATGAAAGTTTACACAGTAGTATATACATCGCAGGGGAGCGGAGCATACCGATCGCTCCCCTGCTTTATAACTGCCGATCGTATCGAGTCTCAGAAGTGAGCCCGGTGTGATCAATCCCTTATCCCCTGTACTACTACCCCCAACATGGAGCAGACTCTGTTTCATGATGGGGGTAGTAGTACAAACACTAATGTAGCCTCCCCAGCCGCCGGCAGACTTCTGCAGCCAGGGAATTACTACTCCCATCATGGAAAGAAGTCTGTTCCATGATGGGAGTAGTAGTAGTCCCAGCTACGGGAGTCTGCCGACGGCTGATACTAACGGATGAAAAACTGATGCAAATGGATGCCACTAAATGGCATTCCTTTGCATCAGTTTGCATCCGTTATTAGAATGGTCCGTTTAGGAGGCAATAACAGAGAAAATATGAACTTTAGCGTTCCAAAAAAGTGATGGAGATACCTATTTTAATAAAATTTCGTAGGGTACCATTAAAAAAAATATTAAAACGTGTATTTAACTAAATTTATCTTTATTATAATGAAATTTTAATTCATTTTTAAACAATGATCAATTTATGTTGGCAGGCAGGGCACTAAGAATGTAGCCGACAATAATAAAACTGTAGTGTGTGTGTTTTTCCCTTTTTTTTAACATTTTTTAGGTAGTACTACTACTACTCCCAGCATGGAACTCACTGTTCCATGATGGGAGTAGTAGTACCTGTACTAATTGACAGATCGCCCCGGGTCCGTTGTGATCCTCCTGTATAATGTATAGATGCGCCCGGTGCATTGCCGTGGAATGAGATTTGCCATAGAATGAGATGGTCCGCCTCCATCACATCCTATTGGCTCTCTCTTGTCACGTGACATATTTAAACGTCACGCATCGATGCGCACAGTAGTGTCAGTTTGGCTATCACAGGGAGAGGATCTCCTCTCCCTGTGATAGCTGAAGCTGCACGGAGCTCTCATGGCCTCTGTGGCCCGACAGAAGTTCACACATGTACGCAGCTCATACGGCTGCCTCATATACATTTACTCTATTTTTACATGTACTGTTGATCCACAGCACTATGGGGATCCCTATGCCCGATGGCGCTGTCATCAGTGTGCGTCCCCGCGAGTGCCCAACGCCCGCAGCTCCACTCCCCGTCCCCCGCAGCTTTACTCCCCGTCCCCCGCAGCTGTACTCCCCGTCCCCCGCAGCTCTACTCCCCGTCCCCCGCAGCTCTACTCCCCGTCCCCCGCAGCTCTACTCCCCGTCCCCCGCAGCTCTACTCCCCGTCGCCCGTAGCTCTACTCCCCGTCCCCCGCAGCTGTACTCCCCGTCGCCCGTAGCTCTACTCCCCGTCCCCCGCAGCTGTACTCCCCGTCCCCCGTAGGTCTACTCCCCGTCCCCTGTTAACGCTCAGGGAGCGATCCACAGCGCTATGGGGATTCCTATGCCTGATGCCGCTGTCATCAGTGTGCGTCCCCGCGAGCGCCCCACGCCCGCAGCTCTGCTCCCCGTCCCGTTAACGCTCAGGGAGCGGGGAACAGAAAGTAGAGCATCGGGCGCAAGTAAAGTAGTACTGCGCATGCGCAGCACTACGCGAATAACTTAACCTGCGCCTGATGCTCTACATTCTGTTCCCCGCTCCCTGAGCGTTAACGGGACGGGGAGTACAGCTGCGGGCGTGAGGCGCTCGCGGGGACGCACACTGATGACAGCGGCATCGGGCATCGGGATCCCGATAGCGCTGTGGATCAACAGTAAATGTATATGAGGCAGCCGTATGAGCTGCGTACATGTGTGAACTTCTGTCGGGCCACAGAGGCCATGAGAGCTCCGTACAGCTTCAGCTATCACAGGGAGAGGAGATCCTCTCCCTGTGATAGCCAAACTGACACTACTGTGTGCATCGATGCGTGACGTTTAAATATGTCACGTGACAAGAGAGAGCCAATAGGATGTGATGGAGGCGGACCATCTCATTCTATGGCAAATCTCATTCCACGGCAATGCACCGGCCTCTCTTCTATGGTCCTCTGCACTGCCATATATATATATATATATATATAAATATATATATATATATATATATATATATACCTATTCATATTTCCCACAGAGAGCTATTTCCCCAGATGGTTCCAGCCAATCAAAACTCTCTGCGGGAAATTTGAATAATAGGTATATATACGGCATATACTCATACTACAGTGGGACCAGAGAAGAGCTGCGGGCCGCCCTCATCTATACATTATACAGGACGATTGCATTGGGTGTCAGAAGTGACACCAGCTGCGATCTGTCTATTAATGCAGGTACTACAGCTCCCAGCATGGAGCAGAGTGTGCTCCATATTGGGAGCAGTAGTACCTGCAATTGAGGAAAGATCACACAAAGTGTCACTCCTGCTGTGATCGTCCTATCTATTGCAGAGATGCGAGCGCACGAAAAAGCCGCTCACATGTATACATTATACAGGACAATCGCAGGTGCGCTAATGAAGAAATGTGTTATTTAGAATAGAGTTGAAGTTCGGATTTGGTCCAAATCGAATTTTTCATGAAATTTGGAATGAATTCGACTTCGTCAGATTCGATTTGCTCATCTCTAGTAGGGAGGATAGACGTGTCGGTGGGGGTTGGGGGTGTCCATTGAGAAGCCCAGCCATGTCATTGAGAAGACCAGCCACACCTATCCAACTGTTGCTGACTGGCATCCAAACATGGATGCATGGATAGAGCAGTCAAAAGAGCAGCCAAAGGTATGTGTTCACAACAGTAAGCTCATGTGGGTAGTCTGGGGGGATAAAACTCTAGTGACAGTTGCGTATTTAGCGGACGCAGGCAAAATAAGCCAGTGCTACAACCGCTTCATAGACGGCAAAGCATTTCAGAACAGATTCGCTGAAAGAATGAACATGTTTGAATCTGAGCTCCGGAATTGTGAATGGTGAAGCAGAATCCCATTGAGAACGATGGGATGCTGCTGCACCATATTCTCTAAGCACCATCTGGAGTGGAATTCTGCTTGGAAAATACATAGTGTAAATGGGCCTTTACACTTCTTATTTTCCTGATTTACATCAAACTGTCTAATCCATCTGATATCTGCACCATAGACATGAGAATGATGTCTGATTATATTAAATTTTTGTCTTTCATAGTAAATATCCCATGTATACGGCCAGCTTAATGGTGAAAACATCATAATCATTAGGAAAACCTACTAAACATTTTTATGAATTACCAGTGTAGAGTAGTAACAAGGTGAAGCCTGCTGCACCAGTATAGTGCTTACACATTACCTTTAATATTACTATGCATTATAAAATGTAATTCAGTGTTTTAAATGTCCCACCACATTGTGGAATCTCCTTATTGCATTATACTCTGAGAGAGCCGAGGGGCAGGCCGGATTTTTAGTGGGCTGTTAAGAATCTAAGGCAGGTCTACTCTGGCTGCGTCTTGCTGTAATCTCTTCTGTTTTGTTGAGTAGTTTCTATTCATATCACGTCCACCCCCTCAGCCACTGCTCTCTTCTTTCTCATCTCTCACATACTCTCCATCTCTTGTCTTTGGTGTCTCTGCAGATCGACTAGGTACCCTCTTCCATCACTCTCCTAAAGCTCCAGGATTGCAAAAATGGCCAGCACCTTCTCAAGAGTCCTATTATCCAGAAAATCAGCTGGACTCCTGGCAATGGTTGGTGCAGGGTCACTAGCCACTGGGTACCTGATCAGCAGGGAAGTGATCAGCGCTGATACTGACAAAAAAAGAAGACTCTACCCCCCAAGGTAACGGCAAGGTTCTTTATCGGCGTAGGACCTTGAAAAATGTTTATATATATATTGTTTATGTTTATATAAATGTCTATATATATTTATTATATTTCTATTTATTTAATGTATTTGTGTTTATTTCATATATATATATATATATATATATATATATATATATATATATATATATGTGTATAGTGACATATTTTAAAGCATTAGGACAAATGCACGTGATAAAAAGAGAATTGGGAATTTTCAATAGTCATTCTAAATGTTACATTTATTTATTTTTTATTTTTATTTTTTGGCTTACTATGAGGAATTATTGTAACAATACAGCATGTAAAAAGTATATTCAATGTAACGAGCTGTCATTTTGATTCAAGCTCCACTGAATGCTCTAGCAAGCCAGGGTGGAGGGGGGTCTAGGTGGGAGTTTTATTGATACATGATGGGGGAAGGGGCCTCAAGCATCCTAGTGAATTCATGAATAAAATTTGAACATCTGAGCATGTTAAAAGCAGAATTCCACCCAAACCGTTAGCACAGCGTATCGTCAGTATAGTTTCTAGTACTTAATCGTTATAATAGGAGGCCTTCTTATGTACAGGGTTATAACAGAAGCGCGCACATTCATCCTCAGCATCACTTAGATGCTTTCCCACTATATATTTAGGCCTCTCCATACATTCCTTTAGACGGACATAGCATTAAATAATGCATTATTGGTAGCAGTAGCTCCAGGGAATTGCTTATTTAATTATGTCCGGCCGTCCTTGCAGTCTGGTACCTCTGCAGATAAGAGCTAGCCATCTCCTGTGTTGTGCATAATGCTGCATCACCGGGTCACAGCAAAGGAAATCAATACAGTTTGCTCAGTAATGTAACGTGTCCTATGGCTTTTTGGAACCGACGGTATGGGCAAATGTGACCATTTTCTTAAGCATGACCTATTAGTGAGCATTTGCACAATTTACATGGAAAGCTGCAGAATCCAGATAAATATGGTACTGTATATGTTGTTTTTTGCCAGTTTGCAGAATAATGGGTTTGAAAAGCATATACCGGTGTTTCCCAACCAGTGTGCCTGCAGCTGTTGCAAAAACTACAACTCCCAGCATGCCCGGACAGCCGTTGGCTGTCCGGGCATGCTGGGAGTTGTAGTTTTGCAACAGCTGCAGGCACACTGGTTGGAAAACACTGGCATATATACACTGTAAACTGCTAGCATCAGCATAAGAAGATTCTATTGACTGTATAACCGGATCTAAGTAACTCAGATAGGATTGCAGTTGTTAGGGTGGGTTCACACCACGATTTTTCTATACTATTCAATACTATTAAAAAAAAACGTATGCAACCGTACAGCAAACCGTGGCCATAGACTTTCCATTCAAAACCGTATGCACCATTTTGTATACGGTTGTCTCTGTTTTTCAAACCACACGGTTTTTTACTTTTTTTTTTCTGGACAGAAAACCATGGCCTACCACGGTTCTTGGTCCGGGTGAAAAACCGGATTAAACCATATACGTTTTTTTTTTTTAACATGGAAGTCAATGGGAACCGTACAGAACTGTATGTGCTTACGGTTCCATCCGGTTTTCACCATACGGTTTTTTACTTTGCACAGTTTTTTTTCTTGGAATTTCAATCAAACAAGTGAAACTTTATTCATAATGGAGTGAAAAGTTCAAAACGTATACGTTTTTTTTTCTTCTTAAAAAAACGGATGCAACCGGACATCATTTTTCAAACACGTTTTGATACAGTTTAGTCAGGTTTTGAGGAATCCGTTTTTTTTAATCAAAAACCTGATACAAAACTGTATTGCATTTTCGTGGTATGATTCCACCCTTAGGGAAAAATGTGTAGTTCACTATCCTGTTTTTCATTATCATTTTACTACACTGATCATATGCTGCCTTAAATTGGTCAGCCATGGTCATTGTGGCTGTATTCCTATAAAGCTTTTAGTGTGCAGAGCTTAAGAGCACTTAGCCAGCAAGCCTCTTATGGAGTTCACCACCTTGTTTTCTGCCACATGGTGATGGTTTGAGGCCCCTAAGAGTACAAGAACCTGAGAGCAGCAGAAGACAGTGCTCAGAACTGATGCATAGCATCCCCTAGATCAGTGGTCTCTAAACTGCGGACCTCCAGCTGTTACAAAGCTACAGCTCTCAGCATGTTGGATGTTGATGTTTTGCAACATCTGGAGGGCCTCTGTTTGAACACCACTGCCGTACATTGATGGCTGGGGAGAAGAGAACCATAACGTGAATTCTGTGACATGTAATGAACTATTAATACTAAGCTTTGTCTGCCATACCATGCCCCATAAACCTTCTTGCATGGATCAGCCAACTGTGCATATTTACTGCCATAGGGTAAGGGGGATAAGCTATGGCAGCGTTTATCTCCAAGGGAACAAGGGATTCAGCATGCTATAATCCAACATGTCTGATGCTTGAAATACCTTAAAGCTCCTGGGCCCCAATGTAAATTCTGCAAAAGGGCCCCCTACTTACCATGGGCCATTTATAACACTGGTATCTGTTCTAGGTCCCCAGAATAGGAGAGACTGTTACCACTGCGCCCTCTATAGAGCTATAGCTCTTGGTATCAGTGTCTACCTTTGGGTTGTGCTGTATAAAATTGACTCATAGCATAACAACTGTTAGTAAGAGAGAGATATGGGAACATATATAGCACGTTATTGTGGCGTCATATGAAGGCAACAACATTTAAAACTTCTACGAATTATGAACATTATATACAGTGTATGATGCAGCAGAGTGGATAACATTACTGTAGTGTGGACATAGGCAGGGTCAATTTACAGGGTCCGAGGCAAAATGATAAGTAGCCCTAATCTCTTCTGCTTACTCCCCCCCCCCCCTCAGAATACATAATAAAACCTATATACACTGTCCAAAAATAAATAAAAATAAAGGGAACACTTAAACAACACAATGTACCTCAAATTCAATCACACTTCTGTGAAATCACACTGTCCACTCAGGAAGCAACACTGATTAACAATCAATTTCACATGCTGTTGTGCAAATGGAACAGACAACAGGTGGAAATTATAGGCAATTAGCAAGACACTGCGATAAAGGAGTGGTTCTGCAGGTGGTGACCACAGACCACTTCTCAGTTCCTATGCTTCCTGGCTGATGTTTTGGTCACTTTTGAATGCTGTCAGTGCTTTCACTCTAGTGGTAGCATGACACGGAGTCTACAACCCACACAAATGGCTCAGGTAGTGCAGCTCATCCAGGATGGCACATCAGTGCGAGCTGTGGCAAGAAGGTTTGCTGTGTCTGTCATCGTAGTGTCCAGAGCATGGAGGCACTACCAGAAGACAGGCCAGTACATCAGGAGACGTGGAGGAGGCCGTAGGAGGGCAACAACCCAGCAGCAGGACCACTACCTCTGCCTTTGTGCAAGGAGGAGCAATGCCAGAGCCCTGCAAGTGTGCATGTGTACAGTCAAACGGTCAGAAACAGACTCCATGAGGGTGGTATGAGGGCCCGATGTCCACTGGTGTGGGTTGTGCTTACAGCCCAACACTGTGCAAGACGTTTGGCATTTGCAAGAGAACAACAAGATTGGCAAATTTGCCACTGGCACCCTTTTCTCTTCCCAGATAGAAGCAGGTTCACCCTGAACACATATGACAGAAGTGAAAGAGTCTGGAGACGCCGTGGAGAACGTTCTGCTGCCTGCAACATCCTCCAGCATGATCGGTTTGGCGGTCAGTAATGGTGTGGAGTGGCATTTCTTTGGGGGGCCGCACAGCCCTCCATGTGCTTTCCAGAGGTAGCCTGACTGCCGTTAAGTACCGAGATGAGATCCTCAGACCCCTTGTGAGATCATATGCTGGTGCGGTTGGCCTTGGGTTCCTCCTAATGCAAGACAATGCTAGACATCATGTGGCTGGGGTGTGTCAGCAGTTCCTGCAAGAGGAAGGCATTGATGCTATGGACTGGCCCCCCGTTTCCCAGACCTGAATCCGATTGAGCACATCATGGACATCATGTCTCGCTCCATCCACCAACGCCACATTGCACCACAGACTGTCCAGAAGTTGGCGGATGCTTTAAACCAGGTCTGGGAGGACATCCCTCAGGAAACAATCTGCCACCTCATCAGGAGCATGCCCAGGCATTGTAGGGAGGTCATACGGACACGTGGAGGCCACACACACTACAGAGCCTCATTTTGACTTGTTTTAAGGACATTACATCAAAGTTGGATCAGCCTGTAGTGTGGTTTTCCACTTTGATTTTGAGTGTGACTCCATATCCAGACCTCCATGGGTTGATAAATTGGATTTCCATTGATAATTTTTGTGTGATTTTGTTGTCAGCACATTCAACTGTAAAGACGAAAGTATTTCATACGATTAGTTCATTCATTCAGATCTAGGATATGTTATCTTAATGTTCCCTTTATTTTTTTTGAGCAGTGTAGTTCCCATTCCCAAATAACACATGAGGGCCTTTATTAAACAATTATATGCATAGTAGCTCTCCAGAAAGAAATGAGCTTGCTCTCTGATTTGTTTCACTGTAATTTTTCCCAGGGTGCATTGCACAGCCTATAAGGCTTCTGCACCAGCTTGGCACTCTCCCTAAAGAAACACATTACCCTCTTAGACCCTGTTAACTAAATGATATGCATCTACATTAATATGCAGGCTCAGTTTTGTTATATGTACTTGTTATATAAAATCAAACAAAAACTAAAGATAAGTGGCAGCAAGAGGGTGATAAATATCAGCAATCCAGACAGCTAAATCTTTTGCTGTTTATTTTAGATGGCTAATATATCAGAAGTCTTCTAATAAGAGGATGCCCACTCGATACGCCATCCCCCGTCCACACTGGCTCCTCCTCAGTGTGACTTTCCGTTTTTGTTGTGTAACGGGAGGTGTATATTTCCTGCTGATCAATATTTACTACTTATAATGACAATAAAGCCTCATGATCATTCCCTTTGTTGCCTGGTATTGATCTGTGCTGCACCGTAAGGCTTAATGCGGTAGCACAACGTCACAAATTTAAAATGTTTTAATTATTTAAAAAGGACTTAAAAGTAAGAAAAGTTATTTTCTCAGTCCTCCACTGTCCTTTTATCATTGTAATGGTTCCTAGCTTACAACCTTCTCCTGTAGGAATGAGGTCAGTGTGCACATAGTACTAATAAGCAGATTAGGAAAGGAGGATTCTGCTTCGCTAATACAATATTCTCCAGTTTCAGGTTTTCAGAAACTGGCAGAGAAGTCTAATCCTTTGTATCATATATGTTATAGCATATGTAGTTTATAGAGGCTATCTCGTGTATTGATGTTATCTGCTCTAACTAAATAAGGAGCAACAAATGACTGGCTACAACAGATGGGGGTACTTGTGCTTCAAAAAAATATACAGCTTACATTAACGTGGTCTGAAATGGCAAGAGATACTCAATTTTTGTGTATACTCAAATCAATATTTGTGGACCACAATATAGGTTCACTACTGTGGTAGATGTAACAATGACATTAGCTAACCCTCAAAACTGATGTAAAATTGAGACATTAGCCAGTATATCCTTATATGAAGGACATACCTGAGCCTGCACACCAACACCAAAATTTCTCAAGTAGTACGGGACCTAACAACTAACCTACCTGTGCCGGATAAGCAAAAAAAATATATAGTCAAAGGATAACAAAGAAAAATAATAAGTTGTTGGCGGCAAATTATTTTATATATCAATCACAGTCAAAGTACATTCATGTGTGACTTGAGCCTGAAAATGGAAATAAGTCATAGAACCACCAGACTTTCATTCACCAATTGGTGTATTATTAGTGTAGCAAAAACTGAAAACAAATAGGCAGGAGTACAATAATGCACATGTAAATGAAAGATTTCAATGTCAAACTTTTGTTCTTAAACTGCTGTGTAAAGTGTTTTGACCTTGGTCAACTGCAGTAGACATACAGCATATACCAGATGAATAAGGACAATCCTACAATCCTAGTATGTCTTCTTGTGCTTATTACTTTGTACATTAAACAAACATGAGTGATCATAACCCACTCCCTCACCATAATTAAAATATAGTAATGGTACTTCTGTGTTAAAGGAGGTCTGTGGTGTATAACACTTAGCCCCTTTCCACAGGGGATAAGCGTCTGATCACAGGGGGGGGGGGTCCACATGCTTGACCCCCCCCCCGCACGCGATCTCCTACACGGGGCCCCGGCTCTGCCCTCATGTCGGAGTCGGCCCCCCCCTTCCAAATATCTCTATGGGACAGGCGGAGATGGAGTGTTCGTGCATCCCTGCCACTCCCATAGAGCTGTATGGGGGGGGCACGTGTCGTCGACCTCAGTGGCGTCAACGACACAGGCATTGCCTGGGCCCCATACAGGAGATCGCGGGGGGGTCGCAGCGGTCAGACACGATCCTTTATCCGCAGATCTCCTTTAATGATACACAGCAGATCTCCTTTAATAATAATAATAATAATAATAATGGCTGTTTTGAAAATCTCAAAAATGATATTAAAAGTTGTGTAGATGTATCAATACCAACCTGCTGATATGTTTTTTTTTTTTATTTTCCCTCTCCGCTATACCCCTAGGTATACCAATCCACATCCTCCAGCCCTTTGCAGTGACAAGACTCAAAGCCGCTCAACACTTCAGAGGGCCGGATTGATGCATCCAGGTTTAAAGTGGACCCCAGTGCGCCAAACTCCCATATTAGCATATTATTACAATAATAGTAAGCCCTGCCCCATTAGCTCATATGAGCAGGTTAGATTCTTCTAACCTGCTGTCAGTTTCCTTTTAAAGGGGTACTCCCGTGGAAAACTTTTTATTTTTTTAAATCAACTGGTGCCAGAAAGTTAAACAGATTTGTAAATCACTTCTATTAAAAAATCGTAATCCTTTCAGTACTTTTTAGGGGCTGTATACTAAAGAGAAATCCAAAAATGAAATGCATTTACTCTGATGTCATGACCACAGTGCTCTCTGCCGACCTCTGCTGTCCATTTTAGAACTGTCCAGAGCAGCATATGTTTGCTCTGGGGATTTTTTTCCTGCTCTGGACAGTTCCTAAAATGGACAGCAGAGGTCAGCAGAGAGCACTGTGGTCATGACATCAGAGGAAATGCATTTCTTTTTTTGATTTCCCTTTAGTATACAGCTCCTAAAAAGTACTGAAAGGATTAAGATTTTTCAATAGAAGTGATTTACTTTCTGACACCAGTTGATTTAAAAAAAAAAAGGTTTTCCAGGGGGAGTACCCCTTTAAGCATTTATGGAGTACATCATAAATGGGTGCATGTCCCATTTCTGGGATCAGCAATAAAAAGGGAATACAGTGGTAAGGTTGTCGGGTTTGTGTGTTTTCCCTTTCTAGTGACATTTATGGGAGATACGGACAGAGCCAAACAAGCAGGAGTCACTAGACCCCCTTTCCCCTAATCGGTGATGACACTGGATGTTGAAACTGATATTTCATAAATGTGTTAAATGGGAAAAGGACCAATCTGACAGCAATTGCTATCATACAAAACCTGCATTCTTTAAAGGAAAAAGGTCATCCTGTTCACCCACACTAAACCCAATACACCGGGTTATAGTGCGGGTGAACAGGAGACCGATGCAGGGTCTCTGACTAAGATACAAACCTGCAGTCTGGCGCCCGGTCCCTTTGAAGATCAGCTTCTATCTTCGCTGAATTGAGCGATGGAGGCGGGCCAGCCAGGGGAATTTGAATATTCATGGCCACTGGTCATGTGTGCGCTTGTGCCTACTGAGCGCTCACGTGACCAGCAGCTATGAATATTCAAATTCAGCCGGCGGGCCCGCCTCCAGCACGCAATTCAGCGAAGATAGAAGCTGATCTTCAGAGGGACCGGGCGCCAGACTGTAGGTAAGTATAATAGTCAGAGACCCTGCATTGGTCTCCTGTTCACCCGCACTATAACCCGGTGTATTGGATTTAGTGTGGGTGAACAGGATTACCTTTTTCCTTTAAATATGTCAGATGTGCAAGAAAGTTTCTTTCATACGTATAGCCAAAAAAGGGTGCTGAAAGCAGCTCCAACCTTCTCCTAAAGGAGACGATGCAACAGTCCGAAACATTTTTTAGAATAAATTCAGTCTTAGGTCATGGATGTTATGATACCACATCTAGAGAACATAGTTTACAATAAAGAACAATTATTTTGCAAGTGGTAATGTGTCTTGATCATGAGCTTGATACAACTTCAATGTTGTATAAATTCTGTATTATTTGTCTTTTTTTAATAGTGCAGAGTACCCAGACCTCAGAAAACACAACAACTGCATGGCAAGTAACCTAACTCCTGCCATATATGCCAAGCTCTGCAACAAGTCTACTCCTAATGGCTACACCCTTGATGAATGTATTCAGACTGGTGTAGATAACCCTGGACATCCATTCATTAAAACTGTGGGGATGGTAGCAGGAGATGAAGAGTGCTATGAGGTAAGTGTCATGAAGTGAGCCCTAAGATATTCCTAAGACAGCTCTCCCTGCCTACTTGCCTATTTGCCCTTAGTGACAGATTGACAACTTGGAGCCGGTTCTTTCTAGCACTAAAGTGCATGGGCGTACAAATCAACAAAACAAACGGAACTGTACATGTCGGGGACAAGTCAGGAACATAACGGGAATGCAGTAACCAACTAACAGATATATAAATACAAACAAAGCAGCATATAGCATACTACCATAAAACGGGTCAGGAAACCTAGGGAACCCAGGAAACCTAGAGCACTGTTCACACTGGACACACTGGACACAAATAGGCTCCTAGCCAGCGGGCACTCTCCACTGAATGATCAGAATACAGGCCTGGGAGGAAAATACAAATCTAAAATACAAGCAAACACGGGTACTGGCTCAAGACTCACTCATTCCTAGATAGACAGATTAGCACAAGGCTCAGGAATTCTATCCTAGGAGTAGCAGGATCAAAAGGACAAAACAGGACTGACAAAACGCACAATGTGAACACAGACTAAGGCAACAAAAAGAAAATGCAGAACAAACATAGTCAAATACTAAAACCTGACAAATGCACAAAAGCAAAGCAGACTAAAATCTATTTATCAAACAGAACAGATAACCATGGTAAAAACTAGAATATGAGCTCAAAAAGACATAGAGAAGGTGCATAATGTACAAGACATGGTCAAAGTACAGATCTAATTACCAGCTCCGAGATCCAGCAGAGCTCGGGTCTAAATAACCACACCCGAGATGCCATAGGCTGAGAGCATTAACTCTTCCCAAACCAGGGAGAATAGCACAGAAACTGTTCAGACACAAAACTAATGTCTGAACAGAACCTAAAACAGAAATATGCAAAAACACAGAAACGGACATTACAGTAAGTGAGTAGGATGGGGGCAGCTACATATAATGTGGATTTGACTGACATACTCTTTGTGAACTTGGTACGTATGTCAGGAAATGTATTATTGACATATTACAACTAATATGCCAAAGGGACGCCTTGAATTAAAGCAGTGTTTCTCAATTCCAGTCCTCAGGGCCCCCTAACAGGTCATGTTTTCAGGATTTCCTAAGTCTTTCACAGGTGACATAATTATGGTCAGTGAATCAGGCATCACCACAATTATATCACCTGTGAAAGACTAAGGAAATCCTGAAAACATGACCTGTTAGGGGGCCCAGAAGACTGGAATTGAGAAACACTGAACTAAAATGACCATAGACAAAAGAGCAAAGTGGGCTGAGCCTGCTGAATTTGGTGGGACTGGCCGACTGTCTTCTGTGTATGGGGGTTTGGCAACTCTCCCAAAGCAGATTGGGGGGAAAAGGATCATAATTTAGAATTTGTACATGCTTATCCTTTGTTCTCTCATGAAAGCAAGCCCCTGACAGAGATGTCTGACAGCACCGTATTCCTCTCTCCTCAACTGAGTGCATATAAGTGCAACCCTGTTACACAAAAAGTTCACTAGGATATGGTCTATTGCAAGCCTTTTCCTTCTGAGCCAAAAGATACATGCCGGGGTCCAGGATCGATGTCCCACCTATGCCAAAACTTAGAGGGAACCAAAACTGCTCCCAGCTTCCACCTGGGCTGCCACTCCAGTGTCCACCAAGCATCACAAAACTGTTTGGGTCCCCACTGAAAACACATGTACGCTTGACTAAGCCAATCACGCATGTGTTTGGGGGAAGGGGGTTGGCACAATAAAGTATGCTAGTGTGTGAGAGACTCTGGAGGCATAGCTGTTATCCAACCACAGCTGTTGAAGGTATATGGCCAGTTTTATTCTTCGGAAATATCCATGGCAACATCAAAGCGATTTTGCTTTGTAAACGGCAGGTGAAGTAATATAAATGTCTTTTCTGTGCTGGATCCCAATAACTCGATATACTGTAGAATCCTAGTTCATTATCGCTGCATAGAGTAATGAATGTCCTGTATGTGCGGCTCAGATAATCAGGTCAGTGTCATGTAATGAAATAAAAACCTGCTAGATGTGACCCAGGATGAATGGTATCATTGAAGTTACCGGTTACATTTTTACTGAGCAAACATCCCTTCTCTATGTATATCCGTGCAATGAAGTATAAATTGCACAGAGTCTATTATGTGCACCCACTTAAGGATGTATTCATGTGTACAGCATCTTGAAGCTGCAGATCTGAAGCTGTGTTCAGTCATTTAGTTTACATTGAAATATGCAGCATAAAATCTACAGCTTTAAATCCTGTGCATCAAATATGCGCAGGACACTGTACCTGTGAACACATCCTTAGGGTAGGGTCACACGTGCCATATTTTGCTGCATATTTTCTACAGCTGATTTTGTTTTCCATTTACTTCATTGGGTAAGAAAATATGCAGCAGCAAATACGCAACAAAAATACGGCTCGTGTGACACCCCCCCCCCCCCCATCACTATTACTGCTGAATTTGGCTGAAACTCCTTTTTTCAATGTCTTTTTCACACTCCTTATTAATTACATATTGTACTAAACAGTTGCTGAATAAGTTAATGTTCTGCTTTTATGTCACCAATATCAACCACTCTACATAAAATGCCCTACTACTCCTAATAAACTGGTTACAAATATATGTAAATTTTAAAAACCAATCTGACACCACTGTTTCTATATCTAGATAGGCTATAGAAATAGGAGCCGGTAAAACTGTCTGTATGTACATATATATATATATATATATATATATATATATATGTATATATATATATATATATATATATATATATATATATATATATATGATTATTATTATTATTTTTTTGTTGCTGTTTTAGGTATTTGCAGATATTTTTGATCCTGTTATAAAGGAGCGACACAATGGATATGATCCAAGAACCATGAAACATCCTACAGACTTAGACGCCAGCAAGGTATAGTGAAATACATCTTTAATATGGACTCAGAGAATCCCTTTATGATATGTTCCAAGAAAATGCACAAAATGTGTTAATGGATTTTACAGTTATATATAAAGCTGTAAATAAAATAAATGTATGAAAAAAAAGTTCCAGTTGAAACTCTTCAATATGATTTTCTTTTAACCCCTCAACAGTTTAAAGGGAAACTCTGGTACATAAGTTATCATCTCCTTTTTACAGGATAGGGGATTAGTGTCTGATCACTGGGACCCCTTGCGATATCCTGCAACCTCAGCTCCGTGCACGGATTACTGTTGACCCCCGCTCAAAGCTGTGGCTGACACTCATCTCTATGGGAGAGCCAGAGGTATACGAGCGCTGTATCTTTGCCATAGAGATAGAGGGGGCATGTTGACCACCACAGGTCGTGTTGGTTTGTGCTGTGGCCGATGGTAATCCGTGCACAGAGCGAAGGTTGCTCCATGCTTGAGGAGATCACAGGGGGTCCTAACAGTCGGACCCCCCCACATCAGACACTTATCTCCTATTCTGTGGATGGGGGATAAGAACTTAAGTACCAGAGTTCCTCTTTAAGTCACTTGCTTGCTTTCAGTGAATGGAAGTATTTATAAACAACATTTCTATTCTATATGACAGTGGGCAGAAATCTTGTTAATGATAAGAAACACACAAAGACTTACCAATGCTGCCTTATACTTGGACAGTGTAAGTGTAATCTAGACAGTGTTAGAATGTAGTCAAAAAAAAAAAAAGCTAGATCCGGCTTCACAGCAGAAAGTCACTGTTAAAATCCAACTTTAATCATAAATCCATTAAAATGGGAAAGGAGAGGTTAAAAGCAAGCACGCCGACACGTTTCGGTCTATATACACAAGCCCTTAGTCATGTTAGAATATGCTACAGTGTATCGTGCTGTTTAATAAATCTGGCGCATCTTTAGACTTTAGACACTTAGGCTGGGTTCACAATGCGTTTTTAGCAATACGGGACCGTATACGACTGGGGTGAGTTAAAACCGGGTGCTCCCATATCCCAGCTGTATCCGGCCTGTGTGTAATGCATTTCAATGAGCCGTTTGATTCTGGTCGGCTCATTTTTGCCCCGTATACGGTTTTCCCACCGGACCTGAAACCGTGGTACACCACGGTTTTAGGTCCTCTTAGAGAACCGTATATGGGGAAAAAATGAGCCGACCGGAGTCAGCGTTTGACTCCAGTTGGCTCATTGAAATGCATTACATACAGGCCGGATACAGCTGGGATACGGGAGTGCCCGGTTTTCGCTCCCCCAGCTGCATATGGTCCCGTATTGCTTAAAACGTAGTGTGAATCCAGCCTTGCAGGTTGGCTTATTTTATGCTAGAATTTGGCTGCTAAAGCTACACCACTCCCGACAAGCCAGGACCCTTGTTGAGCATAAAAGTGTATATAAGGTGTTTAAAACACACAGTAAATTTTGTACAAGACATGTACGCCATCAGAAATATGGAACACATTATAATACCGTATAACTTTCAATATACAGAGACTAATTTATAAAATAAAATAACTATGTATACCAAAGTTTCACAACCAGTGTGCCTCCAGTTGTTGCAAAACTACAAGTCCCAGCATGCCCGGGCAGCCTATGGCTGCCCGGGCATGCTGGGAATTGTAGTTTTGCACCAGCTGAAAGCACACTAGTTGGGAAACATTGACATAAACTGATAGTAATACCCTATTTCTCTTGATTCACGGCAGATTAAAGCTGGTCATTTCGATGAACGTTATGTGCTCTCATCCCGGGTTCGGACTGGAAGGAGTATCAGAGGTCTCAGCCTGCCCCCAGCATGTACCCGAGCAGAGAGAAGAGAGGTTGAGAGAGTGTCAGCCGATGCCCTCAGTGGTCTTTCCGGAGACCTGAGCGGACGCTACTACAGACTGAGTGACATGACAGAACAAGAACAGCAGCAGTTAATAGATGTAAGAATCCCCTTTTCTGAGCTAGGACATTGCATGGAGGGCTTCTTCTATAAACGAAACCAAGTTGCACGTTGAGGAGCGCTCTCTCTGCAAACTTCCATTTGTAAGAACTGTAGAAAGGCTCTGTTCACATTTGCTTCTAGATTTCTGTTTATAGCAGAAACCACGGTTGTATCTGGTGCATGATAGATCCCACTGTTAGTCAAAAAGAGTCCATCAAGTTTCATCATGGTCTTTGTTGTTTTAATTCCATTTTACCATCAGGACTGCCAATGGAGTCTCCAATGGGAGCTTTGGCAGCATTGCGCCCATGGACAAAATTTCCCATACTATTTTACTTAGGCCAGCTAAAAAAAAAGTGCTGAAGATATATATGCGGGATTTTTTAAAACATGTCCAAAGGAAAAGTTTCTGAGTTGCCCAAAGCAACCAATCCGATTGCTTCTTTCATTTTTCAGAGACCTTTTTAAAAATGAAAGAAGCGATCTGATTGGTTGCTATGGGCAACTGAGCAACTTTTCCTCTGGACAGGTTTTGATAAATCTCCCCCATAGTGAACTACAGGCCAAGAAGATCCCAGCACTATGCAACCATTTTCTTACATATGTGTACAAAAAATACAAAGGTCAAACACTCATAAGAAGCTTTTTCTCTTCCATATAGGGGGGGGGGGGGGGGGGATTTATCAACACATTTAGAGCCTTTTTTTTGGTGGAGAAAAGTCTCAGAAATGTCTCTGATGCGCAAAAGATGTGTGCAACTTTTTTCTAAAGTAATTTTGATCAAACTGACTTAGGTACACAACTCATTGTTGTCTTTGAAAAGTGAGTTTTGAAGTAATTTTTTGCTTTTGTTTTGCTAATATGTTCACTTCAGAACACCATTTTGTATGATTCCACCTCTGACTTTTCTGGATAAAACGTCAAACTTTTTTTTAGGGTGCGTTCCCACAGGGCGTATACGCAGCGTATTTGACGCTGCGCAAAATTTATGGCAGCAGCGGGAAATACGCTGCGTATCCCTTGCTCACTATACACACAGGGCTTTCCGGCGGCAGCCCTATGCGTGTAGTGAGTTTTGGAGGCGGGGCCGCGCGTCACAGTCACGCCGGCACACGGCCCCGCCTCCAAAACTCACTACACACATAGGGCTGCCGCCGGAAAGCCCTGTGTGTATAGTGAGCAAGGGATACGCAGCGTATTTCCCGCTGCTGCCGTAAAATTTGCGCAGCGTCAAATACGCTGCGTATACGCCCTGTGGGAACGCACCCTTAAAGTCCTCTGCATGGCATTTTGATAAGTCCAGGCTGACATTTTGGAGGGGTTTGCAACTTTTTTAATGCCTATGTGTGACATTCGCACATCATAGATTTGCAAACAGTGCAAAGTCAAAACTGAAAGTTGCTAAGGTAAGGCTGTTACGTACTTTCTGCGTACCCACAAAAGTGCACATAAGCAAAAAAAAAAAAAAGCAATGATAAATCTCCCACTTGGTTTTTCACGTTGCAGTCACAAAATAGCAAGTACAGTAACCCCCCGACATGCGATGGCCCCGACATATGATCAAATCGACATACGATGGCCTCTCAGAGGCCATCGCATGTCGATGTCAGCATCGACATACGATGCTTTTATATGTCGGGGTTATATGCATTTGGGGTTGAGCACCTCCAGCCATTTGAGACCACGTTTTTTGTTGTTGTTTTATATGTCGGGGCCATCGCATTAACTGCTATCCGACAGCGCAAAATGCTTAAGCTGCTGTCGGATAGCAGTTTAAGCATCCCGGACAGGTTCACTTACCTATCCCCGCTGCTCCAGGTCAACTTCGCGATCCTCCGGCGTCTTCTGCATCTTCTCCGGGGTCCGGGCCTCGCTTTCCGGCGTCATTATTACGCCGTGCGCACGCCGTCCCGGCACAAAAATTTTATAACATCACCAGAAAGCGAGGCCCGGACACCGGAGAAGATGCGGAAGAAGCAGGAGGATCCCGAAGAAGACGCCGGAGCAGCGGGACAGCATCGGGAGCCCCTGGGACAGCATCGGGAGCGGTGAGGACGCGGTCCGGAGCGGCGGGGACAAGTGAGTATTAAATGCACTTTTTACATTGCACGAATCCCTCAACATACGATGGATTCGACAAACGATGGGTCGTTTGGAACGAATTACCATCATATGTTGAGGGACCACTGTATGTGGCAAAAACCCTAATTTTGTCGCTAATCTACACCAGCCCAGACCTGGTTTACAAAACTGGCTGTGGAGAACATTTGTAAAAAGTCTCGAAAAGCCACAGAAGTGGAATCTTACAAAGTGGTGTTCTGAAGAGATTTAGGGTGTGTTCACAAGCTCTTTGTTTTTGCGGGTTTTCCGCTGCGTATTTGAAAGGGGCGGGCTCTTCTCGGCTGTCCATAGCAGATTGTCCGCGGCGGAATTTACGCTGCAGAAAATCCGCCGCAGTCCCTACTGACTTCAATGGGGCTTGCGGTGGATTTTCTGCAGCGTAGATTCCTCCATGGAAAATCTGCTGCGGACAGCCAAGAAGAGCCCGCCCCCTTTCAAATATGCAGCGGAAAACCCGTAAAAACAAAGAGCGTGTGTACGCACCCTTAATGTTGTTTGCTTACATGCTCCAAATTTATTAACCCTTGTGCGATATTATGATATACATATTGCAAAAAAAGCAAAGCCAAAGCAAAAATAACTTCAAAATACACTTTCTAATAATAAATGTCCCTCTATGTCAATGTAAAATATTGGTTTCTTTGCAAAAGGCTGAAATAAATCTTTAGACATTTCCATTGACAGGACGCAGCTTTGTTGCTGACTAGTTCTGTAGAGAGTAAAAACGACCTATTTGCCTTCCCTAGGATCACTTCCTCTTTGACAAGCCTATATCACCACTACTTACAGCTTCGGGAATGGCACGTGACTGGCCTGACGCACGTGGAATCTGGTGAGATGCTGCTGCATATACTGTTATTTCATGAGAACCTCATATGTTTATAACAGATCCTCCTTTGTTTTCAGTGTCTCAGAGAATTTCCCTCCAGCTGCATATTACTATGTCCTCATTGTGCTGTAGTCTAAGCTGCAGCCTTCTGTCCACCCCCTGCCAAGCACAGCTCTTATGTTCAGCAGAAGGATAACAGCCATGGTTTTAAAGGAGTTTTTCAGGAATAGAAAAACAGAGCTAATTGTTCCCAAAAACAGCACTTCACCTGTCCTCAGGTTATGTGTGGTATTACAACTTGGCTCCCTTCACTTCAATGGAACTGAGCTGAAATACCACATACAACCTGAGGACAGGTGTGGTGCTGTTTTTGAAGACATCAGCTCTGTTTTTCTTATCCTTGATAACCACTTTAAGGGTATGTTCACCCCAGTGGACCCAGAGCGTATTTTATGCTGTAGATCCGCCGCTGAAGGATTGCTGCATGGTGGCTTTACATGTGCCTGCTCGGAGCGGCAATACACCGCTACGAGCGGACACACTTCTTTGTGTGAATTGCCGCGCATGCGCGGTGTACTCGCTCACATCGTGACCTCTTCCCCTGCTCCATGAGCTAGGCCGAGAGCTGCCGTGATGTTCGAGTATACTGCACACGCTGCGACTCGCACATAGCAGTGTGTCTGCTCGTAGCGGCGTATTGCCGCTCCAAGCAGGCACATGTAAAGCCACCATGCAGGGGTCCTTCAGCAGAGGATCTGCAGTGTAAAATACGCTGTGGGTTCACTCGTGTGAACATACCCTAAGGGTGCGTTCACACTGAGCAATGCACACTGAGCAATGCGCACAGAATTTAGCGAGCGGAGATTCGGCGGCGGTAGCACCGTGCGGCACTGCAGCATCACCATTGACATGCAGTGCTCGCGTAATTCTGCTCAAAGAATGAACATGTTCTTTCTTTGAGCGGAACAATTTCAGCAGCGGAACTGTCCACCGCTGAAATTGATCAGTGTGACCAGGTCTTGCGGAAGACCCATTCACACTGATGTTAAAGTTCACCGTGCGTGAAGGGGAACTCCAGAGTCTAATTGCAGGGGTCATGGGTGGGTCTCAGCGGTCAGACCCCTCACAATCTGACACTTATCCCTTATCCTGTGGATAGGGGATAAATTGTTAAGTACTGGAGTTCCTTTTTAAGTAGAGACAAATTAGCATTACTAAGTTATTGAGACCAAGTTTAGAGTACGTAGGACCAGGGTTCAAAGGAAACATGTCTCCATAATGTGCTGTTTATCTACTGACAACATGTAAAGCCACCATGCAGGGGTCCTTCAGCAGAGGATCTGCAGCGTAAAATACGCTGTGGGTTCACTCGTGTGAACATACCCTAAGGGTGCGCTCACACTGAGCAATGCACACTGAGCAATGCGATACATAGTTTTGTTGGTAAAATGCAATATAAGTTGTAATTTTTTAACTGACTTCCCTGCGTAGGAGTCCAGTGGGTGGTCCCACAAAATGACTGACAGTTTTTCCTGTATGTGCAAGTGTACAGAGATAGCTGTCAATCACTGAGTAGAACTGCCCAATGGACTCTTGAGCCCAAAATAAACGGAGAACTAAATAAATATGTTATATGTCAGATCAAACTGCATATTAAATGTGACAGGTTCTATTTAAGGGGCAATTTTATAACACTGGTGATACATACAGATTGTTCTAACAACAGATAATGAAATGCCTACTATGGACCGATGAAGACCACTCCCTTCCCCCCTTCTGTTTACCTCATCCACTTTCCATGCTACTTTCAAGAAAAGTCCTAAAGTGTTACACATGCACCAACATTTGCAACTTTGTAATGCCACAATAATGGCACATATAATTTAATAAACTCCCCTGTTAATCCTCATCCACATCACAGGACTGTGCAGAATGCAGTATGGCGGCATGCAGAGTTCCTTCAGCTCCGTGGTGCAGAGCTGCAGGAACTCAATGTGCTGCCTAAGGGTGCGCTACTTGGTGCCTTTTATGTACTTATTGCTTCTTGAGCGCAGTGCGTCTGAGAACATCATCTAATGGAACATTCACCAATAAATTCAGAAGCATTTGGTGATATAGTAAAGCCCTGTATAAATCAAAAGGTGTCTTATTACAGCTCTGTATAACTGAGCTTAAATGGCGCTGTAATAAGGCTATGTGTATGGGAAGCTGGTATTCTAAGTGCAACATCTGGACTTCCTGCAGTGCTGCTGATCTGAACGCTATTCGAGTCTATAGGGATATCTCTTTCTCTTGAATGTTAAATACATTGAAAATATGCAAAAAAAAATCTATCTGTATTTGCAGGCACAACAATGAAAAGACCTTCCTTATTTGGATAAATGAAGAAGATCACACCAGGGTCATCTCTATGGAGAAAGGTGGAAACATGAAAAGGGTTTTTGAGCGTTTCTGCAAGGGTCTTAAAGAGGTAATGAAAATGTTGGACAAAGGGCACATTCACACACAAATAATCCGCTCTGGGTTTTCCGTAGTGGAAATTCCTATTGCGGATTATGGGGGGGGGGGGGGGGGAATTTATCAAGGGATTTACACAGGATTTTTGGTTTATATTTGGCGCAAAAAAAGTTGCATGTGAGTCTTTTGTGCGACTTTTAGTGGTACGCCGGCCTGCGTGATTTCTCACAATCCAGCTGTTTTACACGAGATCTGTTTTTTTACTTGGCTGTAGGCAGGGATTTACTAACTGCGACTTTTGATAAAAAGTCGCACAAAAAGTCGCAAACGGCCTAAAAAGTCGCAAATCTACACAAAAAAAGTTGGCTTACAAAAAGTCCCTGAAAGTCCCGCCCGCATCTAACCACCGCCACCTGCATCTATCACTGGCTACCCACATATACCACCCGCGACCCACTGTTGTAAGACTACAACTCTCAGCATGCCCTGACAGTGAGGACATGCTGGGAGTTGTAGTCTTGCAGTAGCTAGCTGGCGGGTGTTTAATGCACCCGGGCAGCGGGTGGTATATGCGCACCACACAACTACAACTCCCAGCATGCCTTTACAGTGAGTACATGCTGAGTGCTGTAGTCACACGGTGCAGGCAGGTGGGAGATAAGCAGGCTTCCCTGGCTGTTGCTAAACTACAACTCTCATGATGGGAGTTGTAGTATAGGAACAGGGTGCCTCCAGCTGTTGCTAAACTAAAACTCCCATGATGGGAGTTGTAGTTTAGGAACAGGGTGCCTCCAGCTGTTGCTAAACTGGAGGCTCGCTGTTGCTAAATTACAACTCCTGTCATGGGATGGGGATTCTAGTTTAGCATCTGCTGGAGGCACCATAAATGTATTAACATATTTTTAGTGTTCTTTTCTTCTCATTTCAGATCCGTGTATGCAGAGGACTTCTTCAGATTCGGTGGATTACGTTGATGACCAGCATTTTTTTTTATTTAATATTAATAAAATGGTTAACAACAGCTTGTGGGGGAGTATTTTTTGGAATTAAAAATGTTTGGTGTTTTTTTTTTTTAGTTTTCTTAACAGGATTAGTAGTGGAAGCCATCTTATAGACGGAATCCTTTATTAAGCTGGGCTTAGCGTTAGCCATATAAACAGCTAGCACTGACCCCCAATTATTACCCCGGTACCCAACGCCATAGGGGTGCCAGGAAGAGCCAGTACCAACAGGCCCGTAGCGTCAAAAATGGCGCTCCTGGGCCTAGGCGGTAACAGGCTGGCATTATTTAGGCTGGGGAGGGCCAGTAACAATGGTCCTCGGCCACCCTGGTAACGTCAGGCTGTTGCTGCCTGGTTGATATTGTGCTGAGAAAGAAAATACGGGGGAACCCTATGCATTTTTTAAATTTTATTATTTAATTATTTATAAAAAAAATGGTTCCCCGTATTTTCATTCTCAGCACGATACCAACCAAGCAGCAACAGCATGACGTTACCAGGGTTGGCGAGGACCATTGTTACTGGCCCTCCCCAGCCTAAATAATGGCAGTCTGTTACTGCCTAGGCCCAGGAGCACCGTTTTTGATGCTCCGTGCCTGTTGGTACCCACTCTTCCCGGCACCCCAGTGGCGTTGGACACCGGGGTAACAATTGGGGGATAGCGCTAGCTGTTTTTGTGGCTTACGCTAAGCCCAGCTTAGTAATGGATTCCATGTATTAGACAGCTTCATAATCCTGTTAAGGGAAAAAAAAATAAACACGCTTAAGAAATGTTTATTACAAAAACACTCCCCCACAAGCCCTCACTAACCATTTTATTAATATTAAACAAAAAAAAATGCTGGTCACTGTAGTACTTTACATACACGGAACTGAAATGAGGAAAAAATAAATAAATTGGTTAGTACATTTAGGGGGAAAAGTGGTAAAGAATTAAATAAATACATATACAGTATGGGGGTACTTATGTACCTATTGCCATTATTTTGTCTATTGTACCCAGAGAAAATGTTAACACTTCACAAAATTCTACAAATCAAGGACCCGAAGGGCATTATAGGCCCATTAACTAATAATTGACTGAACCCCAGGGCCGTAGCCCGGGGTGTAACAACCCTATTAATATACCCCTAAAATATAACTTTTATTAACCATGTATAAAATAAGCCCAGAAAAATTGTAAAAACTTATTCCAGTGGGACCAGTAAACTATATATGTCAAGGAGACACTGCTCCAGTATAGATTAACACGTACTGCAGATACCTAACCTGTTAACCTGCAGTACCTGTTAACCTATACTGGAGCAGTGTCTCCTTGACATATATAGTTTACTGGTCCCACTGGAATAAGTTTTAACCATTTTTCTGGGCTTATTTTATACATGGTTAATAAAAAATGTATTTTAGGGGTATATTAATAGGGGTGTTACATCCTGGGCTACGGCCCTGGGGTTCAGTCAATTATCATTTCACAAAATACTACAGTTCATGAGAACATTTTTATCCGAAAACATACCCATCAAGCGGACATTTAAAAAAAAAAAAAAAAAAAGAAGGAAAAGAGCTTGTATTTTCAGATTCCATAAGGTCCATGTATATATCAGACATATGAAAAAAAAACATTTCACTTAAGTGATTACATTATAGGATGGGTATCAGCTTTTCAGCAGAAGATGCCCTATACTTATATTAGACCCCATAAAACTGCCAATACTTGTTTCCCAGGTGGTTATATGTTCTAAGATGTTGAAAATGGTCCCTTTGTAGGTCGAGAGATTAATTCAGGAGAAAGGATGGGAATTCATGTGGAATGAAAGGTTGGGATATATCCTTACTTGTCCATCTAACCTTGGCACTGGCCTTCGTGCTGGAGTACATGTTAGCCTACCTCTACTGAGCAAGGTAAGTTGGTTCAATGTCTTTTGCACTGTATTACAGGCTAGATCAATGTGGGTCTATATCAATATGTATATTTGACCAGTGGGGCACCAGTGAATATCCCTCCCATCAGTTGTTTGCCACATGCAGATGGCTCCATACATTGCATAGTGGCCATGCTGGGTTACTGCAGCTCATCCCTGATTGAAGTGAATGGGAGCACAGCTGCAGTAACCCTGTTAGGCCACTACAGTGTACAGAGCTGCCTACTACTGGTTCTGTTCCCTGTATATGTTTTGGGAAACAGCGTATTGACAGGGTGCCAGTTCTTGGCACATCTCTGATCAGAATATTTAGTGTGTATACTGTAAATTATGAGCAATCCTAAAAAACTGTGTTTGATCACCTTTAGGATTCACGTTTCTCTAAGATCCTAGAAAATCTTCGTTTACAAAAAAGAGGAACAGGAGGAGTGGATACCGCAGCTGTTGGTACTGTATTCGACATCTCAAACCTGGACCGGTTGGGGAAATCTGAGGTATAGTATTTAGTGGCTGTGAAAGTGATCACTTAATCGTTGGAACATTCCGGATAAAAATACTTTTACATTGCCATGATATCCTATAGGACGGCTCCAATTAATTGTATAACTGTATAACCTACTAATACAAAACAGGCTGTATGATCTTTACCACAAACAGCTTGAAACATAAGGCCTCCCAGTACTTACATCATGCACATATTTGCAGTGTCACCTTCAGGTCACAATAAGATTTGTTCAAGCTGATTTGTGTGCCAAAAGTATCTCTTCAGCCTTCTTACTGTTTGGAGCCATTATCTAATCCACATGTCATCTCTGCAGGTGGAACTAGTGCAGCTGGTCATTGATGGCGTGAACTATCTTATTGACTGCGAGAAGAGACTAGAAAGGGGAAATGACATCCGTATTCCTGCTCCTGTGGCTCAGTTCAAGCACTAATCCAAAGCGCTCTCTCATACAGCAAGGAATGTGGCCTACAGTATCTGTACGCACCATTAATATTAATAAAAATTATAATAATGCATTAGTAAATGGTACCTAGTGCATTGATATCTTGTGATCCCACCATGCAAAATGCTGCTGCAGCGGAACATGAAGGCTACATGTACAGCTGCTCTATCATGTTGTGAATGTTAATGCTTATAAACAGCATATTGTCACCAGCTTCATAAAGCTCAATCCAAAAAATAAAGTTCATTGCTGTCCTATTAAACCATGGTGTTCTTTTACTTAAAATATATAACTTATGACCCAAAAGAAAATATGTGGTCTACAAATATTAAGGTTCTGTTGTCAGTGTACATAAGATAGTGACTGTATCAACTTAAAGGGGTACTCCGCCCCTAGACATCTTATCCCCTATGCAAAGGATAGGGGATAAGATGTCTGATCGTGGGGGTCCCGCAGCTAGGACCCCCGCGATCTCTGTGCAGCACCCGGCGTTCGTTTAGAATGCTGGGTGCAGGCGGCAGGGGTCGTGATGTCATGGCCACGCCCCCTCAATCTCAATGCAAGTCTATGGGAGGGGGCGTGGCTGCTGCCACGCCCCCTTCCATAGTCTTGCATTGAGGGGGTGTGACGTGATGTCACAAGGGGCGTGGACATGACGTCACGACCCCCGCCGCCCGCTCCAAGCGTTCGGAACAAAAAATACACTGACATACACAGCGTAGTACCCCTTTAAGTAATTGTAAAACATACAGTATTTCCTTTTCAGGCTCTGTTCACAATTGCATACGGGAGTTTTGTTTTTCACTAAGCTTATAGATAGTTTTGAGAAATAAAGCAGGCCATAAGACTGTCCATTGTTGTCAAATAACTAAAACTCCAACAAAAAGTCAATGAGGTCCTTTACTGTCCATTTGGATCTATTCGAAAATCTGTTGCTTTAACCAGAAGCCATAACGCTAGTGTGAACAGGGCCTTAAAGGGGTACTTTGGTGGTCAACGTGTTTTTCCGTTTTTGACTTACTCTAATTGTTTTGTTTCATTTCTATTCTTGTTGTTTAGCCTACTCTATTTCCATTCTTTGTTGTCTTTTTATCCCCCACATTGTTTTCCTATCTTTGCTTCTATTTCCTGTTTCTTGCTGTGCTGAAAACTACAAATCCTAGCATGCCACATGCCGTGCTGGTTTGGGGCGGCTCCTTTTTTTTTGTTTTTGTTCCGCCCTTTACCCATCCTACTATTTTCCCGGGTCGGCCCCCTTATACACAGCACACTAATATAATATGCCCTGGTTGGGATACACTGTCATACACACACACAAAAGGGACTACAACTCCCAGCATGGGTCATTCAGGAGTCTTCAGTATAACACCAGCATGCTGCCTGTGTAGTCTCCTGGGGGTTGTAGTTCACCACACCTCTGTAGGGCATATACCAGTGATTCCCAACCAGGATGCCTCCAGCTGTTGCAAAACTACAACTCCCAGCATGCCCTGACAGACTTTGGGCATGCTGGGAGGTGTAGATTTGCAACAGCTGGAGGCACACTGGTTGGGAAACACTGTTGTAACATGATGTGTATGCTGAATAGGCTAGAACAGTGTTTCCCAACCAGTGTACCTCCAACTGTTGCAAATCTACAACTCCAAGCATGCCCAAAGTCTGTCAGGACATGCTGGTAGTTGTAGTTTAGCAACAGCTGGAGGCACACTGGTTTGTAAACACTAGCATACATACACACACACAACGGGGACTAAAACTCCCAGCATGTGTCATTCAGGAGTCCCCCCCCCACTCCCCCTTTACATATAGAGGGAGATTTATCAAAACCTGTGCAGAGGAAAACTTGCCCAGCTGCCCATAGCAACCAATAAGCTTGCTGCTTTCATTTTTATGAAGGCCTGTGAAAAATGAAAGAAGCAATCTGATTGGTTGCTATGGGCAACTGTGCAAGTTTTCCTCTGCACAGGTTTTGATAAATCTCCCCCATAGAGATCATTCCCAGTATGAGATTTATTCCCCTGCAGTCCATACATCCCCAGCCCGTGCACCTTCTCATCCTCCCCTTCAGATAACACTTCTCTTCTCTGTGAGGTCCTTCTCCTGTACAGACCTGCATCCTTAGAATACAGAGCAGGGGGAGGGGAAGTGAGGAGCTGTGTACTCAGCTGGATGAGATGAGGGGGCGTGGCTTATTCCTCTCATGCAGACAGAGAAAAAAAAAGCTGTGATATCTTGTCCACAACAGACTCAGAACTGTGAACGGTAAAAGAAAACACTCGGAACTACAGAACTTCCTGCCCAACAAACAGGTAAGAAAAACACATACATGCTGCCAAAACATATAACACATGTATATTGCAAAACAACTAAACTTACAAAGAAGATGCCATATGGTCAAAAAAATTAACCACCGGAGTACCCCTTTAAACAATCATTATTTATAAATGTTCACATGCCATAGATGCAATAAGAAACCCTATTCATATCATACATCCTCAGAAAGATGTTTTGATTTGCCAGAATAGGGGGAATTTTATATCAATCAGTCAAGGGTGTTCACACAGTGTAAAATTTAGTGTCATATTTTATTTTATGTGCACATTTTCAGCCATAAACAGAAAAAATGCTGCCGGAAGAAAATAACTGCAGTAAATCTCTCCTACCCTTATTACCCATCCACTGCACGTGTAAAATGAAATACACCATTAAATATTACACTGTGTGAAAATAGCCTTTGGCAAGTTTCAGCCACATATAATACAGACATCTGTTACAGGACCCTCATCTATAATACTTCATTTACAGCACTGGTTTACTATAGGAAAAAGCCAACTGCAACTGCACTCCCTATAGTTATGCCCCTTGTCAGACTGAGACTTGCACCCATAATACTGACACAGAAATGCAGTTGTATTGCTGTTATTTAAAACTGGCCAGATTCTGTGTATTAGTTTCTAACGCCTAAAGACTTACGTGCATTTCCTCTATATGGTAAATGCTGTACTATCAATGATACTCGTGCACTGAAATGTACATTTTAAAGAGTTTCTTATCATAAAACACCTCTGTCAGGCCCAAGGCCTGATTATTAAAATCCTATATGTGTATTATAATTATAACTGTGTGATGTATTATCCAAGCCATGGGTGAGAGGTCATTCAGACTGTGTTTTTGTGTATTGCATTTTATTGGGGGGTCTGGCTGTTTGTTTACATCTCCTTTGAAGTCAAAGGCTTTTTTGAAGTCATGCACTCTGGCCCCATCATATAATCAAACAGATAAGGGGCCAGGAAGAGAGAAGATCCCCTGGTGGGATCAGAGGGGAGGGGGGAATGGAGTCTCCCTTCCAAATAGGCAGATATATAATATTTAACAATGCTAGACTCAGGGTGTTCAAGGCTGTGCCCCAAGCTGACAAGACCATCCTAAGAACAGCACTCTCACTCACTCATGGACTGCTATATCATCATGCTGTAAGAACTTCATCTTTTGTTTTCTGAACTTGCCTTGCTAAACTCTTTCATATTTTTATACCTGTATCTCATTTGTTGCTGTATTTATATATTTAGCACTGTGATACCTTTTATCAGATTAAATGTTTTACTAATCAGCTCTGGTCTTTGATCTCTAAATATATGAGCTCACCTTTCTGAAGGCAGCTCTGGTAAAACACGTTTATCTAAGGGTTAATTTGGTGACTTGCTGGGACTAGTAGTGGATACCCAGAGGTCTGGCAGCTTTAACCCTTGCACCATCACACTCTCTCTAATGTCTTGGCTGGACCGATAGGGTGTGATCGTGACAACTGGTGGCAGCGTCGGGATATATTTAGAGATTTTTAGTGCTTGCTGGATTATACATGTAGGGAAATCATAGCACTAAAAAGAAATTGCATACATATTCTTGTGTGTAAATTCCAAATACAGAGCTCAGTGCTGGTTTAAAAGACATACAAAAAGAGTGCAAGACAGTTCAGTCCTCCCCATCTCCTGTTTTACCTCTGTCTCATCTCGGAAATATGGAGGCATATCGCTAGCAGTCCAAGCCTGCACTGGAGTTAATATGCCAAGAAAAGGACATCCCTACTGCAGGAAAGAACAAGGAACAACTTATTTCTGATCTTGTGGAGTATGATGCCCGTGCAGAAGAGCTGAGTGACATGAGGCAAAGTCCTACAGCTGGAACTGCCATCCAAGGACTGATATCTCCTGGGGAATACAACATTCCTCCCCATCAGGACAGTACTCCCCATGAGGCCTTGGACTCTTATATGCGAACTGCCTTACAACACCTTGGGAATGTGGATGCCAATATGAGACTCCAACTGCTTCTCCAGTACCAAACTGCAGAGAGAGAGGCACAGATACGAGCTGCAGAGAGAGAGGCCGCAGAAAGAGAGGCCCAGTGAAGGCATGAACTGGAGGTTCTGAGGCTGAGAGGGGATGCTTCATCCGCACGGAGTGATGTGTTTGCTTCGCTTTCCTCTGAGAATGACCACGACTATGAGGCAATAAAATCTGCCCTGCTCAAAAGTTTTAATTTGACTCCAGAGACTTATCGGAACAAGTTTCAGACTTTGCAACAAAGTGCCACAGAAAGCTGCACTCAACATGCAGGTCAGCTAAGGACTGCATTCAGGCAATGGACTGGGGGCCTACAAGTCACTACCTATGAGGCCCTGGAGGACTTGATGGTCCTGGATCAGTTTCTCCAAATGCAGAGCTTTGAAGCCAGAGAGTGGATTTTGGACCGCAAGCCCAAGACAGCCATGGAAGCAGCAGAACTAGAAGATGACTTTGACAACAACCAGGCGCCAGCAGCAAAGCGTGGATCTGCTCAAGCTGGAGCAAGTACCTGGAGGGGAGCAACACAACCACAAAGCACCACCAGCAGCACCAAGCCAGCTGGAAAATTCTTGCCATCAGCACCAAAAGCAACAGGAGCCACATTGGGTCAGGGGGACACCCGCCGTTGTTACAGATGCAACAATATTGGGCACCTGAGTGCCACTTGCCCCAACAAAAAGAGTTCTTCACCAGTAGCTGGAGGACACACAGCCATTCTTATGGTGTCCGGAGCAGTGGAGAAAAGAGCGGATAACCTGCAGAGTGTAACTGTGGGTGACCGGGTGAGAGTGGGTTTGCGAGATTCTGGAGCCTCCTTTACTTTGGTGCGGCCTGAAGTGGGGGATACAGAGGACATCATCCCTGGAAGAGCCATGGCTTTAAAATGAATTGGAGGTGTGCGGCCTGCTGTGCCCATGGCCTGTGTGAACCTGGATTGGGGTACAGGCAAAGGTTTGCGGGATGTGGGGGTCTCTGAGGACATCCCTGTTAATGTTCTGCTGGGGAAGGATTTGGGTCGGATGCTCTATCATTATGCTCCAGAGGACACTACCTGCACACCAGATGGGCTAGGAGAGAGCCCTGTTCATTCTGAGGTACTGTGCGAGACTTTGGGAGACACTGCGAAATGTGGAAACTGGAAGGGAGTACAGGGGATTGATAAATGTTTACCTGTGACTGAACCAGTAATGTTTTCCAAAAGTGAAATGGGGTGTATTGTAACATGTGGTGACAATGCATTGCCAATGCCAAAACCTAGTAGAGATGGGCTAGGGGGTGGGGTTGGTGTGCCCCTGGTGACATGTAAGGATGAGGGACCAGCAGTGAGTGATATGTCCCAATCCTGTCAGCCTAAGGAGGAGGAGGAGGGAAGGAGTGATAGCCCTGTGTATGATGCCTGTATTGTTATGTCTGGAACTGAGAGGGAGGAAGGTAAACCCCAGGGAGGCATACCAATGGTGGCAGTGGTAACGCGTCAGCAGCATGCCAGGGCTGCAGCTTTAAAAGAAAGGGAGGATGGTGATGCAAGGGGCAAGCTGTGTGACTTGCAAGCCCCAGCAGAGGAAGGTGGAGATGCTAGTTCACCTGGGGGAAATGTGCTCCCTGATGCCCCAAGATGGGGGGAGCGAAATTAGCATTTCTGGGAAGCTCTGTGCCCCTTCCCTTGAAGGGCTGAGACAACGTGCTGAACATACAGGTGTTTACACAGATGGGCATCGGCTATATTGGGAAAATTATATCTTGTACTGGGAGTCCCTTTCCAAAGGCATGCTAGGGGCCCAGGAGAGAGAAAGGCAGTTATTGGTTCCTAGACAGTACAGGAAAGAGCTGCTGAGGTTGACCCATGAGACCCCCCTGGCAGGACATTTGGGAGTGGCCTATGCGGTCATAGAGAAGGAATGTCTAGCTGTGGTCTGGGCTTTGAAAAAATTACAGCCATACCTGTATGGCAGGGATTTTAATGTCATAACTGATCACAACCCTCTACATTGGTTGGACAGAGTGTCCGGTAACAATGGCACCTTGAAACAAATGCTAAAAACATTTGTAGAATCGGAGGGCAGAGACTGGGGAAAGTATTTACCCCATCTGTTATTTGCTTACAGGGAGGTACCCCAAGAGTCTACAGGTTTCTCGCCCTTTGAGTTATTGTATGGTTGCAAAGTGCGGGGACCCCTAGATTTAGTTAGGGGAGAATGGGAAGAGGGGCTACATGCCCCTGAGACTTCTGTGGTGGAGTATGTTCTGAGATTCAGGGACAGGATGCAGGCATTGACTGGGCTGGTACATGACAACCTCACAGCAGCACAGTCCAGGCAGAAGTACTGGTATGATCACAATGCAAGGGACCGGGTCTATGAAGTGGGACAGAAGGTAATGGTTCTGAACCCCATCAGGCAGAATAAGTTGCAGGCTGCCTGGGAGGGTCCCTTCCCCATTCTGCAGCGCCTAGAACCCACCACTTATGTAGTTGCCCTTGATGAGAAAGGTCAGAGGCAGAGACAGTACCACATTAATATGGCATACTATGACACTGGGGAGGTGGTACTCAGTGTAGTGCACCAGAGGAAGGGCTGGGTAGTGATCCCCTATTAGACCTAGTGAAGGAAGCTAAGAGCCAGGGATCCCTTCAGGATGTGGAGATCAATCCACAGCTCTCAGATGAAAGGAGGAGGCAGCTTAATCAGGTACTAGGCCCCTTCAGTGCTATCTTTGCCTGGGAATGCAGGGCCTGTGGTGTCAAGAAAAGAAATAGATGGTTAAGGGAGACAGATCTATCAGCCTGGATAGGCAAGATCTCTCTGTCCCCATCTTAAAGGGGTACTCTGCCCCTAGACATCTTATCCCCTAACCAAAGGATAGGGGATAAGATGTCAGATCGCCGGGGTCCCGCTGCTGGGGACCCCGGGGATCGCTGCTGCAGCACCCCGCTATCATTACTGCACAGAGCGAGATCGCTCTGCACGTAATGACGGGCAATACAGGGGCCGGAGCATCGTTACGTCACGGCTCTGCCCCTCGTGACGCCATGGCCCGCCCCGTCAATACAAGTCTATGGGAGGGGGCGTGGCGGTCATCACGCCCCCTGCCATAGACTTGCATTAAGGGGACGGGCCGTGATGTCATGAGGGGCGGAACCATGACGTCACGCTGCTCCGGCCCCTGTATCGCCCGTCATTATGCACAGAGCGAACTCGCACTGTGCAGTAGAGATGGTGGGGTGCCGCAGCGGCGATCCCCGGGGTCCCCAGCAGCGGGACCGTGGCGATCTAACATCTTATCCCCTATCCTTTGGATAGGGGATAAGATGCCAGGGACGGAGTACCCCTTTAAGGGGGAGGTGTCAGGCCCAAGGCCTGATTATTAAAATCCTATATGTGTATTATAATTATAACTGTGTGATGTATTATCCAAGCCATGGGTGAGAGGTCATTCAGACTGTGTTTTTGTGTATTGCTTTTTATTGGGGGGTCTGGCTGTTTGTTTACATCTCCTCTGAAGTCAAAGGCTTTTTTGAAGTGATGCACTCTGGTCCCATCATATAATCAAATAGATAAGGGGCCAGGAAGAGAGAAGACCCCCTGGTGAGATCAGAGGGGAGGGGGGGGGGCTGGAGTCTCCCTTCAAAAAAGGCAGATATATAATATTTAAAAATGCTAGACTCAGGGTGTTCAAGGCTGTGCCCCAAGCTGACAAGACGAACCTAAGAACAGCTCTCTCACTCACTCATGGACTGCTATATCATCATGCTGTAAGAACTTCATCTTTTGTTTTCTGAACTTGCCTTGCTAAACTCTTTCATGTTTTTATACCTGTATCTCATTTGTTTCTGTATTTATATATTTAGCACTGTGATACCTTTTATCAGATTAAATGTTTTATTAATCAGCTCTGGTCTTTGATCTCTAAATATATGAGCTCACCTTTCTGAAGGCAGCTCTGGTAAAACACGTTTATCTAAGGGTTAATTTGGTGACTTGCTGGGACTAGTAGTGGATACCCAGAGGTCTGGCGGCTTTAACCCTTGCACCATCACACTCTCTCTAATGTCTTGGCTGGACCGAAAGGGTGTGATCGTGACAACCTCCTTCCTTTATCTCTATAGTCATATGGACAACAGAGGTTGCCTTTCCCTGGGAACCTCAGCATTAGGGCCCTACTAGACCCTAATGCAAAAATAATAAAAGTTTTTAGTTCACAGTTACCTTAATTTCTTGAGACAAAACATCATATACTTGGTAAATGTGTCATTGTGGGATAAAGTACCCTCTGACCTAGAAAGGACGCCAGAGCAGGATTAAGGGTCACGTAAAGAATCAACAATGGCCATCTATGTTATTGTGCAAGCAACGGTCAGTTTGGGAAAGTGATCATTACTGGAATTCTTAGGATGAGTATGTAGGCTAAAGTAATGATAATAATGGAAATGTATAATCGAGAGTGACTACCGTGGAGGGTAGTAGGTAAATAGTGGGGTAGGAGGGATTTATTTCAGTAAATCCCTTCAAACCTCCTGTCCGACCACCCAATGCAGCATAGAAGTTTACACTGATATAGGACTAAACAGTATTAGTAAATCTGGGCCGGTGTCCTTAAAGTGTACATGTCATTAGTAAAAACTTTATATATAATGTTGAAAATACCATAATATGTATATTTTTTATATACATTTGTTAAAAATGTGTATATTTTTGGGTGAAAAAATGCTGTCCCTGCAGCTATTGTCTGTGTGTCTCTGTGAGGAGCTCAAATACATGAAGTGTGGGTGGAGGAGCAGGGCTCTGTGCACTGAAGAAAAGCAGGGATCCCTGCCCTGAGGACCAGCAGGGCTCTGTACCCTGAGGACAAGCAGGGCTCTGTGCCCTGAGGACAAGCAGGGCTCTGTACCCTGATGACAAGCAGGGCACTGTGCCCTGAGGACAAGCAGGGCTCTGTTCCCTGAGGACAAGACGGGTCCTGTGCCCTGAGGACAAGCAGAGCTCTGTGCCTGAGGACAAGCAGGGCCCTGTGTCCTGAGGACAAGCAGGACTCTGTGCCCTGAGGACAAGCAGGGCTCTGTTCCCTGAGGACAAGAAGTGCCCTGTGCCCTGAGGACAAGCAGGGCTCTGTGCCCTGAGGACAAGCAGGGTTCTGTATACTGTGGACAAGCAGGGCTCTGTGCACTGAGGAGAAGCAGGGCTCTGTACACTGAGGACAAGCAGGGCTCCGTGCAGTGAGGACAAGCAGGGCTCTGTGCCCTGAAGACAAGCAGGGCTCTGTGCCCTGAAGACAAGCAGGGCTCTGTACACTGAGGACAAGCAGGGCTTTGTACACTGAGGACAAGCAGGACTCTGTACACTGAGGACAAGCAGGGCTTTGTACACTGCGGACAAGCAGGGCTCTGTACACTGAGGACAAGCAGGGCTCTGTACACTGAGGACAAGCAGGGCTCTGTGCAGTGAGGACAAGCAGGGCTCTGTGCAGTGAGGACAAGCAGGGCTCTGTACACTGAGGACAAGCAAGACTCTGTGTAGTAAGGCTCTGTAACATGCCCCCAGCTCACACAGAGAGATGATTGACAAGCCAGGAGCCTGCACAGAGCCCTGCTTGTCCCACCCTCACTTCCTGTATTTAGTCTCCTCACAGAGACACACAGGCAATAGCTGCAGGGACAACATTTTTTCACCCAAAAATATACACATTTTTTAACCAATGTATATTACAATTATACTTATAAACGTTTTGCATACATTATATAAAATATTTTTGCTAATTACATGTACACTTTAAGCTATGACAAAGGAACTTGGTCGTGAATTATCATTTAATTAGTGCCTATTTTTTTGGGTAACTGTGTGCCTTTATTGTTGTCAGTCAAAGTTATTATCATTGAATCCATTTTTGCTTTAATTTATGTCATTCATGCTACATTTCATGTCTGTCCAACAGGAAATTCCACTTCACTGTGGCACATGCTTTCGGTTGATTTATGCAAAAAAATGTTTTATTAAAATGATGATACATATATTTTTCTCCCTTAAAGAAGCTATAGTGTTAATCGCAGCACTTGGCACACACCACTCACTCAGCTCCCTTAGCAATGTTATATAATGACTAAGGGGGTGAACACATATAGGTTGATACAAATAGTACAATTTCTTATGGTATTTTGGACTAATTTTTTGACCATAAAATATACCTTATTCTTAGCACATAGAAGTGTGACATTTCTTTTACTGGAACACATTTATGAAGGGGCATGTGACATTTCATAAATAAGGCATATATTTAAGACATACTTCTAGTTTCCCTAAAAAAATCCAAATGGTAAATCAGGGTGTGGTAGGCCTCTGGGGTAGGGGTAGTGTAGTCAGGGTGTTGCTTCAGTATATCAGGGGTTAAGGTTAACCCTATCACTCGTGACGCCAGGCTGAAGGCTAGTATGCTGAGGTAATTCTCCGGCCTATCGCCGCCCTTACCAGTAACGATAGGTGCATGCATATAATGACTGAAGGTTCACAAGGTAGTTGAACTTGGATAAACTTTACTTAAAGACTTGCGGTACATCCAATGAACAGTAACAGTCTCATTAATACAGTCTCAATACACCTCAGTGACACCTCAGTTGCGGACCTTGACTTTTTATATAAGTCTCAGAATTTAGGGTAATTTGCGAAGATCCGTCCGGATTTAGGGGTTTGATATGGTCCGGTGATCTTGCAGAGTGCATAGGGATTGATTACACTCACAGTTTAGTAAAGATCAGCCGTCGCCGCAAGGCTGGGGCCTAAACTCACTGATGACAGCAGCGCAGATCCTTCCCTGTCAACAGCCCAGGAACAAGAGAGCGAGCCATGGCCGCCGCGCCCTTATATGGGCAGGGGCGGGGCCTTTTTGGATTGGTCCATGGTCAGCTGTCACTCACCGTTACATAACCTGATGGGTGAACACCTGACTTCCTCCAAAGGTCCTATACACAGAAACCATAGAGTCTTTGAAACGCATCACATGACCCGCAGGTCCTGCAACACTAACTAGGTAAGTACACTTACTATACAAATATATACACATTAAATTTAAATCATTTTAATTACAAATGGAGTGACAAGGGGCTAGCTAAGGATGAGGACCCCACCTACACCTAGGGACTCTGACTTTGGGGACCTCATCACAAGGCAACGGATGCAATCCGGTGCCGGGACACCACAAGGGCCTATGTGTTTGGTCTAAAAAACATATAACAATCTCCCCCTTTCCACAACTTTCCTACAGTCATGATATTTTTAACATGATGGAATAAAGTTTCTGCTCGTATATGAAGATGAGGTATCTACCATAAACATGCATGATATCCATAAGTGCATATAACAGTAAGAGGGAAATAAGCAGCGTTTCCTTGACAGGGGCAGCCATAAGATCACTTTCTAACAGACCTTGCTCCACCCTCCCAAGTGAGTAATGTTCCAGTCATGTTCTGCCCCCTGCTGGCTCTACTTCTCCTTTCACTGGAGTATCTGAAAATAAAAACTTCTGCTGTTTATTTGAACTAAATCCAGAAATTCTACTGTGTTTCCAGTCAGTATGAAATTTTGATCTTTAAAGGCTTAAAGGGGTACTCTGGTAGAAAACTATATATATATATATATATATATATATATATATATATATATATATATATATACATACATACATACATACATACATATTTTTTTTTTTTTTTCCAGATCAACTGGTGCCAGAAAGTTAAACAGATTTTTAAGTTACTTCTATATAAAAAAATATCTTAATACTTACAGCACTTATCAGCTGCTGTATGCTACACAGGAAGTAGAGTTGTTCTTTTCTGTCTGACCACAGTGCTCTCTGCTGACACCTCTGTCCATGTCAAGAACTGTCTGGAGCAGGAGAGGTTTGCTATGGGGATTTGTTCCTACTCTGGACAGTTCCTGACATGGACAGAGGTGTCAGCAGAGACCACTGTGGTCAGACAGAAAATAACTATACAACTTCCTCTGGAGCATACAGCAGCTGATAAGTACTGGAAGGATTAAGATTTTTTAATAGAAGTAATTTACAAATCTGGAGTCAGTTGATATGAGGTACCGGAGTACCTCTTTAAAGAGGAGGGAGAGGCAAAATCAACTTTATAGCAGTTTAGTCAGGACCCCTTTGAAATATATAAGTTCATTTCTGAAGACCTTTATGAAAGTCCCAATTGACATTTAATTCATGCCAAAGGAAAGGACATATCCTCTTCCTACTTTAGTCACTCTATGACATAATCAGTGCTGGCATGCAGCAGTTTTGTGAACAGATCAGTCTGGTGCTGGTAGTAAAATTTTGACTAGCAATATTTGCCAAGTAGCTTTCTCCTAGCTGTTATGGCCCAATGCTAGACCCTGCTGAAACAAAACACTGCACACGTTACGCTGCAACTGCTGAATCCTTTCTATCCTTCTTTGCTCTGATTTATGCAGTGTAGTAATAGGAAGCTGATCATGATTAGCATATTGCATTCAACTTCCTGTACTAGAGAAGACACCAATGGACCCTGGGGTGGTGAGTAATCCATTAATCCAACTTTATCCCTGACCTGTTTGGTGAGCTCCTTGGTCTTCATGCTGCTGTTTGCTCAGTAATGCTCTCTAGCAAACTTCACAAAACAGGTGTATTTGTACAGAACAAGTGTATTTGTACTGAGATTAAATTGCAGACAGGTGGGCCCTATTTACTAATTGTGTGGCTTGCAAATGTGACTTGTGAAAGCCACTGGTCGCACTAGATTTTTGTTAGGGGGTTCACAGTAAAGGGGGTGAATACATATGCCCACAACACTTTTTAGATTTTTATTTGTAAATAATTTTACATAATTTTAATACATGAAATTCATATAATATTTCCCCACACTTCCAAATAATGGACTATTATGTGTTGGTCCATTACATAAAATCGCATTTTAATCTGTGGTTATACCATAACAAAATGTAGAAAAGTTTGAGGGGGGTGAATAGTTCTGCAAGGCACTGTATGTCTGAATTACCTGGTGATACCTCTGTAGCATTGCCATTATTAATTTTAGCAATGCTTAGAAGAACTATTGGAATTACCTTGACAGGTGCTGACTAAAAGCACTGACCCCTGCCACACACTATGCACTCACAAATATGGCTACCATCTTGTATTCCGATATGTACTGTTTTCACAGAACCCATTCATTTGAGAATATACCGCAAAGTAACAATTCTGATCTCTCATTACTAGTAGAATTTTATTAAAAATCCATGTGGGACATATTAGCAATATTTTACAAAAACATCTCCCAAAGTGCCAACCAACTAGGCTGTGACACTATAGATCAGTGAAGCAATAAAAGAAGCACCATGATATAAAGAACAGGATGCCAGGCAGCAAGAGATCTCACACTGTTTTCTCCTAAAATCAGAAAAAACACAGATATTAAAATTAGTAATACAGTATACAGTAAAGTCCCACTAAAATGACAACATGTAATATGACTTTTTAGTGATGCTCATGTTGATATGTGGTGTAATCATGAAGGGTTAGGATTATTTCTATGAAAATGAATAGCTAAAGACTACCACCCATTTTCAGTAACTGAACTACTGTACCTCTAAGGCCACTTTCACACTACCGTTGTCACACGGTAATGTGACGGCCATTGGGGCCACTGGGGAAAATAGCAGGAGAAAAAATACAGCTTGTGTTGTCTTTTTCTCCCGCTACTCCAGCTGAAAAACAGCGGTGCCCTACGAACCTCATTGACTATAATGGGGTCCATAGGGACCCGCTGTTGCCCATTGCGCCCATCAAAATGACAGCCGTCAAACTCAGGGGAAAAAATAAAAATAGAGAGTTTGACGACCGTTCTTGACAGGGCATAGCGGCAGTGTGAAAGAAGCCTAAAACATGTAATGCAACAGATTTTACTGTATATTGAAAATAATAAAACCTAAACTAAATATGTGAGCCCCATACTGCTAACATATCAGGACTCCCTGTCAACCATCTTTTTTCTCAACTGTCTATACATGATGGGCACCAGGAATTGGGTAGAGAAGTTAAGTAATATAAATATTGGTACCTATGAAGGGGAACTTGCAGGGAAAAATATTATTATTTTTGTACAAAATATAGGCTCTGTGACGATCCGTCTTGGGGATTAGCTCTGGGATCGTCCTGGACCACGCCACAGGATGCGTTTCTTCTCAATAAACCAGCAAACAAACGCTTATAATGCAAATCTGGCACCTTGCCAGTTTTATTAGACAGGTTGCAGGGTCAGAAATAAACAAAAAGCAGGAACAAAACAAAATCCTAGAGCGTATGGTCACTGACTAAACAGATCAGCTTGTCCTGACTAACAACCGCTGAGCTTCCCTCAGCCGGTTAAACATATGTCCCCTGCAACCTTCTACTCACAATGTCACTCTCTTTGAGCCACTCATGGCTCGGGCTGTGTACTCCTCAGCAGGCTCTGTCTCTTCCCTACAGCCCACATGCTGTCTCCTAGGAAGAGCCCCCATTACACTGAGTCTTCATCTCATATACACCTCCCTTCCCTCGTGCCTCATTACTTAAGAAGCAGGTGAGAGCTTCTGCAGGGTGAGCCAAGGAAATGCACCCTTTCCTTGCCACACTGCCACATATCCCCCCCCTTTGCTCAGACCACCGGGAAGGAGCACATGTATTTGAAAGGCAGAAACCATCTGCCTTTCCTTTCTCTTGGACAACTTTTGTCCCACATTCTCTGAAGTCCTTGCCTTTTTTCTTCCGGACTTTTACCAGCCACCAATTGCAAGTCTCTCGATCACACCTCTCCAGTACCAGGTTCTTCACCCTGGTGCGGGCAGGGTTCTTGAAATTAAGGAGTGAGAGGACCGATGCTTCTAACCTTTGTCTTCTTCTTGCTTGCCGGACCTCTGCCTCTGCTTTAGAGAATCTTTCGGCCTCAGTGGCTTCACCAACCACTGTCTTGTTCTCTGTACCGTCAGAGGACCTCTGACACGGGTCCATCTCAGTTTCAACTTTAGAGAACTTCCCACCTGGTTTCACCTCAGTCTTGTCTTCAGTGGATTTCTCGCATGGTTTCACCTCATACCATCCAGCTTTCTCTTCTGGGGCACCAGCTTCCTCAGGTTTGGCTTCAGAGTCTTTGGCTCCTTCAGATTCTTGTGTAGAATCAGCTTCTACTACTGCAGCTTCTTCAGGCTTACTCTTCTCTTCACCTGTAGCTTCAGTTGTGCCATTCTCTTTACTCACAGCTTTTGAGGTTGACTCTGGTTTAGCTTCTGCTTCAGAGGATTTCTCTGCCTCAGCATTACCTTCAGAATTTTTGGTCTGCTCAGGTTCAGAGGATTTCCCACCTCTCTTCTCCTTAGTCTTCACTTCAGAGGATTTCCCACCAGGTTTCAGCTCAGTCCTAGCTTCAGGAGACTTCTTACAGGACTTCACCTCAATCTTAGCTTTAGAGGACTTTTTCGCAATCAGAGAAAGCATCCCTGTATCCTGTAACTTCAGCCCCAGAAGCCTTTCTTGAGCCAATTCCGCCATATCTTGGTCTCTGCTCACTTTTAGGACTTCCTGGTCCTCTTCCTTTTTCTCACATTTTCGCAGCTTACACTGGAGCTTAGCGGACTTCATCCTCTCACTGTCAAGTAACTCTGTCAAGTCCCTGACAGTATCTTCCGAAGACAGCAATTGTTTCCTCAATTGTTCATTGTCCGCCAGCACAGCTACCTGCTCGTGGAGTTGCGCTCCCAGCAAAACCAAGGCAGCTACGTGGGACCTTCTGCGCATTTCGTTCTGCGCTTCCAGGCTCTCTTTTAAGATCTTCATGTCATCTTCCAGCTTTATATATCTCAGCTGCTCACTCTTGAGTTGTGCTGAGATCACCCTCTCACTGTCCAGCAACTGTTTCTTGGACTTCACTAACTCATTGATAGATTTTCCACTCTCACCAATCTGTTGAGATAGATCTGAGATCTCCTGTTGCAAGTTCTTGTTTTCATGTTGCAGAGTCTCAACTTGTTCCAGGGCCTCCTCATACTGCTCACGGAGCAAGTCATTCTCATGACGAGCAGATTGAAGAGCATGTGCAAGGGCATTCTTCACCTTGACTTCCTCCTCGAGTTGTCTCTTAGCTTTAGAGACACTCTCCAGATTGCTGGCAAGAGCTTCAGCTTCCATCTTCATTTCATTCTTCTCTTTTTCTATTTTTTTCATGGCTACCAGGCTAGCCTTGTGATCACTCTGCAGAGCCTGATGTGCACCATGTAGAAGACTCACTTCTTCTTCCTGGAATGACATCCGCTTGCCCAGACTCTGCACTTCACTCTCCTTGCTGGTCACAAGACCCTGGGAGCGGGACAGTTCATCCTGCAGAGCCACAAACTCACTTCTGTGATGCTCCATGACTTTTTCCAGCTGAAGCCTCACTTCTTGCTCTTTTTTAAAGTCAGCAAGTGATTTGTCCCTCTCCTCTGTCAAGCGATGTACCTCTTTTTCTTTCTCCAACAACTTCACAGAAACCATCTGCAGGGTTTCTTCCAGATTCTGGATCTGCTCCAGTTTTTTTCCAAGGCCAGCTCGTCTTTTCCGAGACCTTTTACTGACAGCGGTCTCCTCACTCTCGCTGTTAGACCTTGAGACATCCTCTGGTCCTCTGTCAGACACTCGACCCAGCTCTTCTCCCTCTCTAGATGAAGTCTCCCCCTTTTCCGGGGTTGCGGCCACTTGTGCCTCATTATTATCATCCACAACAGGTGCCACTGACACCTGGCACTCTTCCTCTCCCACCACGTTGGCAACTCTGGAGACTCTCGCTAAACACTCCCGTCGGACCGGCAATCCCTTGGCGGTAAGTTTGTTGCCCCTAGCAACAACTTCAATGGCTCTTGGCACCAGCGAGTCAGGGAGATTCCTGATCAGTTCCTCTGAACTGTCTCTCGGCTTCTTGGCAGACTTTTCTTTTGTCTTGTCACAGTCTCCTTCACTTAGGACTCTGTCTGTGACTGTAAGTGCAGCCCCCAGCTCCACTGATACTCTTTTCTGGAGTTTTGGTTTTTCCACAGCCATCTCTGGAGCTTCTATTCCAGTCACCACTTTAACTTGACTCGCGGACTGTTCTTCAGCTCCCCTAGTGGTCTGGCACACTCCCACCTGACATATACCTAGGGTCTGCTGACACTCCCTGTCCTCAGCTGAGTTACTGTCCCCTGCTATGTGGTGAAAACCAAGTGTTGTGAGCCTATCAGGTGTTCCTGCTCTAGTCACCTGACTATCTTCCCACAACTGCTGAAAAAACGGAAAATCCTTCCCCAGCACTACTTCATACTCTAAGTTAGGCTCTATTGCAACCTTGTGACTTATGGTACCATAGGGAGTAGAAATACACACATTAACTGTTTTATAACCCCAAATACCGGCTTGTATAGACACTATAGCGGGGTCTGGCTTTCTGCCACTGGTCTTTACCAGACTTATTATACATTTTGGATCTAACAAAACCGTCATCTTTTTACCTTCTATTTCTAGCTCACACAGGTTTTCTTTTGTCCTGCGAGAGGTGGCAACAGTACTCTTTACATCAGAACACATTAACATAAGTGTTTCAAGAAAAACATTATCAGCCTGCATGGGTTCACAATATACAGCACCATTCACACAGTCCAGTAGAGACCCCCCAGTCCTCACTACTTCCGGAACCTTTGGTTGCGAACTCTCAGGTGCACTCTCAGCATCCCACAGCTGCCAGAAATACGGAAAGTCTCTGCCCAGTACAATTTCCACTGTAAGTTCCGCACATACCTCCATCATATGGCTTACTGTCCCAAAACATGTATCAAAGGTAATTTGAACAGTCTTACCGGGCTCCGGGCGGGACTTCACAAAGGGAATTATTTCTGGCATAATCCGAGATACAGTCTGGCAACAATCCAAGTCCACCCACAGTGGGATTCCACCCACCGACAACTCACGGGACCTCGGCTTCGTCTTGGCGACCACCGGTTGTGGCCCACGTCGGTTGCTCCCAGCAACGGCCTTTCGAGGGTGTCCCATTTTCTTGAAAAAAAAATTCTCGATCCGTTGCCCCTAGCAACGCTCCTCCACAGACACCAAACTGTGCTTGAACTCCTCTGCTGGGCTCCTCCGACTTGCAATCTTGCAGGGGGTTGCTCCTAGCAACAGCTCCTCTCCAACTCGCCCGTTGGTTGCCCCTGGCAACGAGTTGCCCTTAGCAACGGCGTGCCCGCATCCTCCACCAAAATGTGACGATCCGTCTTGGGGATTAGCTCTGGGATCATCCTGGACCACGCCACAGGATGCGTTTCTTCTCAATAAACCAGCAAACAAACGCTTATAATGCAAATCTGGCACCTTGCCAGTTTTATTAGACAGGTTGCAGGGTAAGAAATAAACAAAAAGCAGGAACAAAACAAAATCCTAGAGCGTATGGTCACTGACTAAACAGATCAGCTTGTCCTGACTAACAATCGCTGAGCTTCCCTCAGCCGGTTAAACATATGTCCCCTGCAACCTTCTACTCACAATGTCACTCTCTTTGAGCCACTCATGGCTCGGGCTGTGTACTCCTCAGCAGGCTCTGTCTCTTCCCTACAGCCCACATGCTGTCTCCTAGGAAGAGCCCCCATTACACTGAGTCTTCATCTCATATACACCTCCCTTCCCTCCTGCCTCATTACTTAAGAAGCAGGTGAGAGCTTCTGCAGGGTGAGCCAAGGAAATGCACCCTTTCCTTGCCACACTGCCACAGCTCATATAAACATAGCAGTGGACAGTGGGTAATAGGTGTCAGCTAACAGGAGAGTTTGGGCCCAATTTTCATATTCTTTTTCCAGGCTCACCAGCAGTGCCTTGTTTGCTACCCTGCTGCTCTTATGGTATTCTTGTATGCAGCTGTGGCTTGTACTTCTCATTTGCTAGATTTTTGCACAAATGTTCTAGACTCAATAAAGAAAACAACTTGAACGCAGTGTAGCATGGTCGGCTTTTTGCAGTGGTAAGTGATTTATCAATTGCGACTTTTTCTTTTTAAAATTGTCCCAAATTTTTTTGTGCAAAGTCTCCAATTTCTGTGTAATTTCATGCTGGCCTAGACCACACTTACAAACTTCTCTACGTCTCAACTACTTTGCTATTTATGAAAAATTTGCACCTCTTAGATAAATGTTGTGGGAAGTACACATGCTGTACGCCCGGGCAAATGGGGGTAAAAAGAACTGGCTGCATTCTCACATATATCGGCAAACGCATGCCAATAATCCCTGCAGCATCGCTTGGCCATTGGTAAATGCATGGGTGTGATTCCAGTTGCATGTGTTCACCAACATGTAGAAATGTAGCCTTAGGGTGCTCTTACTTTGTGCAGGTTTTGCAATGCAGTTTTGAAGCCCAAACTAGGGACGGATCATCATGAATTAGATAATATGAAGAACAGATGATACTATACTTTTGTCCTTGTTTAATACATTGCACCCCAGAAGTGGATTTAAAAAACATTTGTAAATGGTTGTTTATCATTTAAGTGGACAATATGCATCTCTGAGAGGCTGCTCAGCAACATCTGCACCACATGTGCTTCGCAGATATGATTGAGAAAGGCTATCATTGCCGAAACACGTCTTGTAACGTCTTGTATCGTGTGTATAATACATGCTGTATTATCAATAAATCCTTATTTGCATCCAAGTCACTGGTGCCAGGATTCCTTCTTTCTACCATTGGATTTATATGATCCACGAGCACGGCGCACCATTTCCTGGTGCAGTCCTCTTCTACGCAGATGATACTTGATGACACTGCCACGTTGTGTTGCTCACGCTGTCTGTTTGAATAAGGGTCTTCTGAGCCACAGAGGAAGGAGCAACTGAGAAGAGATTATGAGGCAGTATTCACACATGCGTAACTGTGACCTCGACTATAGAGGGCCAAACTAAAAACATTATAGTGATATATCATTTGTGATATATGCTTTCAGTTTGGTTCTATAGACCCATGGTCAGGCTGAGGCCTGGACTTGTGTCTGTAATGTATAATACTTTGTATTATTCCAGGGAGAGCTACAGATATTAATGTTCAAAGACTGCACCCTAACATAGATGCTGCAGAAGGGGATGCATCTGGGGATATGTAGTTAGCCTGGATGTCTATAAAGCCTTTGATTCTGTGGAATGGCTGTATTTGCGGGGTGTTTAGGGGCCCTTCGGTTTGGTCCTCGGTTCTGGGCATGGATATGGTTGTTATATGATAGCCCTAGGGCTAGGGTGTGCTAGGAGGTTTCTGACTCTTTTCAGCTGGGAAGAGGGACGAGATAGAGGTGATCCCTGTCCCCATTTATGTTTGCCCTGGCAGTCGAGCCTCTGTCAGCGGCTATCAGAGCGTCTACCTGTATTCATGGGGTCTGTAATGGTTCCTTGGAAGAAAAAGTGTTCATGTATGAAGATGACACTTTGGTTTACTTAGTATATGTCCATGATTCCCTAGGGGTTCCTTGGTTCCGTCTCCAGTCTCGGGGTCAATTGGGCCAAGTCTTCTTTGATGCCGCTGTCTGTGTGGGTGGGCCAGGTTCCATCACTTCCTCATGAGTTGCAGATGGTCACTCACTTTAAATATTTGGAAGTGGAGGTGTCTGCTTGTGTGAAGGACTATGTAAGGTTGAATTTGGATCCGGTGTTATCTGTGACAGCTAAATTACAAGCCTTGTCCCCTCTACCCCTGTCTCTGGCTGGCAGGATTAATATTTTTAAAATGATCTATCTGCCTAAGTTTTTATATCTTTTTCAGCTTTCCACTGTGCTTCCCCCTAAGAGATTCTTTACGAGGCTGAGTGGCGCTTTGAGGTCCTTCTATTGGCAGGACAAGCATCCGCGACTTGGTTAGGCACTGCTCCAAGCGCCCAGACTGAGGGTTGGCTTAGCTGCTCCTACCATGTACAATTATTTTTTAGCATCTCAACTGGTGTATGCTATGCTGCCTGGTGGATCAACTTGGATCTGGCGAACGCTTCCACTGCTCTAGCGGGAGCTCTCATGGGTTCGTATGAAACACTGACTAATACCCTATACAGATATATTCCTACTTCTAGGTTGTTGCCCCCTATTAGAACTGTGGCCAAGGTGTGGTTGGTGGTTTCTAGATGCTTTCCACTACCTGTAATGTCTCCCAGGGCACCCGTGTGGGGAAATCCTCATTTTGAGCACCTGCAGGAGTTGGAGGCTGCATAGTTCTGGATGTGGTCAAATTTGCCATGCACTTGTTTGGGGAGTTTCCTGCTTTCCCTTCATTCCAAGAAATGTGTGACCGCTTTCATCTCCCTCGGAATGCTCAGTTTAGGTACTTCCAGTTGAGACATGTGTTGGTGGCGCAGTTTGGGGGGGTTCTATCTCCTGCTGTGTGTTATTTTATTTCTGTATTGTGTTGTTAAAATCCTAAACGTTATAAATAAATACTTGAAAAAAAATACTTTGTATTGTTAAGCACATGTGAATGTGGCCTGATACTGCCACCAAATCCATTAATATGATGGAAACCAGACAGAAACCCGACAGACCCTAATGAAGTCAGTGGGGTCCATCGGACTTCATTGGTGTCCGTCATCCAGCGAACCAGCCAGTTCCGGTTTCTGCTGCTGAATGGAGGTCCTGAACTAAGTCTCCAAGTCCAATGTAAACATAGTCAGTGGATGCTTACAGCTAGTTTTTTCAACAGATTTCACAGGTCCTCCTTAGGGTCTATTCACACAGCAGAATCTTGGAATTCCACCTCAAAATTAAAGCCCATAGACTTCTATGGGATTCTGCACTCCCATTCACACTTCTGAATATCTGCAAGCGGAAATTCAGAAGTGTGAATGGGAGTGCGGAATCCCATAGAAGTCTATGGGCTTCAATTTGAGGCGGAATTCTGCAGGTGGAAATTCTGCCGTGTAAATAGACCCTTAATCTGCCACCAATGTCTCGTGGTAGATAGATTGAAGAAGGTAATATAAGGGGAAAAGCCCTTGAGCCCAAGGTATAAAAGAAAAGGAGACAATCTCCACATAGACAACAGGAAATATGAAACTAGTGTAGATCTGTCTGAGGTAGCATAGGTCTAAGTAGGGGCTCGTGTGAATAGAATGGGCACCTAAAACAGATTCTATCCTCCTGGTTGTATCCTAAAAACATTCAAACAACGGTAGCACTTAGTATTAATTAACCCACCATGCTGTTGAGCCTCATTTGAGAACTACAATCATCAAGATTGCTGTGCCACTGTATATGAAAAAGTGTATCTGATCTCTTTGTATGACAATTTTCTGCAATTGTCATATTTGATGCACAGGATTGGAAGCTGTGTTCAGTCATTTCATTTACATTGAACTCAGCAGCATAAAATCTGTAGCTTCAAAACCTGTGCATCACATATGTGCAAGATACTGTACGTGTGAATACACTTAAAAGGATAAACTGGGTTCACATATATCAGTTGTCTAGCACAGGTTCCCTACAGCATGCACCAGAGGGAAACTGATGCTAGAACCGATCCCATTAATTTCAATGGGACAGTTCACAATTATCCAACGTCTTAATTTGACACCGGATGGTTGGACACACCGGAGGGCACTGGACAGGGGAACGCAGCTTTCTGCGCTCCTTTGTCCACTGTCTAGACACAATGGACACTGGATGCCATACATCTGATGACAACTTGCGTAGGAATATAGGCTGAGTTCACCTAAGCCGGATGCCGAACATATGTGAACCCTGCTTAACTACTTGAAAGAATGACCCCATCCCATAACTCACCTCGCAGATCTTGATGAATATCCCCGTCATACTGTGCACTGGAGATGGCTTGCCGCTGTTGATAGCTGAGATGTTCATATTGTTGTGGGGTGACTGCAGTGGCCTGGTCACTGGTAAAGCAGGAGAGCTGAGCTGGACTGAACACAACCTGGTATAAAAATATGCTGCCATTGTAAATGTATTACCATTGTTTATAGGACACTACATTCGAGTGCACAGGTGTGTATAGAAATCATCTTCAATGCGTGCAAATATGTCCTGAGTGGAAAGTTTTTCTCAGAGTGAGTCCACTCATAGTGACCAAAAACCTGGCCTGCATTTGCACATTATGTTTTTTTTTTACTGGTTGCCGTTGCAAAGAAAAAAAAAGAATAGTCTACTGTGTTTTTCTGTACAGTCAAACGATTCTCGTGACCTCCTTAAAATGGTTTCTATGCTTACATTTGACCTATGAACTGGGAGCTTTTCCAGCAAATAAAAAATTTTTGGGCCCAGATTTACTAAAACTGCCTGTCAGGATCCGGAGTGGTATGCAGGGATGACACAGGTAGTGGATCCTCTATGTCAGTGAGGTGATGGCGTGGGCCGTACCAGGGGAACGGTATCTAAGGGGTTACTGGTTTTCACCAGAGCCCGCCGCAAGGCGGGATGGACTTGCTGCGGCAGGTTTTTATATGTTTGGGAGTGATTAGCACTGATTGGGCCAGGCATCAATTAGTGGTGCACTGGCCCTTTAAATTTCAGAGAGCCGGCGCGCGCACCCTAGAGAGCGGGGCCGCGCGCACCGGGAAATGACAGCAGGGGAACAGGGCAGGTGAGAGGACTGGGATGCGACCCTCGGGCGGGCACATCCCCACCAGTGATAGTAGAGCAGCGCTCTTGGTCAGCGGGTCTGACCGGGGCGCTGCGAGCAGACAAGCGCCGCGAGCGCTCCGGGAGGGAGCAGGGACCCGGAGCGCTCGGCGTGACAGTACCCCCCCCCTTGGGTCTCCCCCTCTTTTTGGAACCGAGGAATCTGTAGATGAGTTCCTTGTCTAAAATATTGGCCTCGGGTTCCCATGATCTTTCTTCAGGGCCACAATTCTCCCAACCCACCCAAAAAAATTTTTTTACCTCGGATTACCTTGGAGGCGAGGATTTCCTTGACGGAGAAGACATGAGAGGAGCCAGAGATAGGAGCAGGAACAGTGACCTTGGGATAAAAGCAGTTAAGTACGAGAGGTTTGAGAAGAGAAACATGGAAAGAGTTAGGAATACGAAGAGAAGGGGGAAGATGAAGCTTATAGGAGACAGCATTGATTTGATTCTTGATTTTAAAAGGCCCGAGGTACCGAGGACCAAGCTTGTAGCTAGGGACACGGAAACGGATGTATTTGGCGGAGAGCCATACTTTGTCACCGGGGGCAAAAACAGGAGGAATTCTTCTCTTTTTATCCGCATGTTTCTTCGTGCGAGATGAGGCCAGTAAGAGAGAATTTTGAGTCTCCTTCCAGATGGAGGAGAAATCTTGTGTCAATTCATGCACGGCAGGAACTCCAGATGAAGTGGGAATGAGGAGGGGGGGAAGCGGGTGACGGCCGTACACCACAAAGAATGGAGATTTGGAGGAGGACTCAGAATTCTTGAAGTTGTACGAGAATTCAGCCCAGGGCAGAAGGTCGACCCAATCATCTTGATGGGAGGAGACAAAGTGCCGCAAGTAGTCGCCAAGAATCTGGTTTACTCTTTCCACTTGTCCATTAGATTGGGGGCGATAGGAGGAAGAGAAATTCAATTTAATCTTTAATTGACTGCAGAGTGCACTCCAAAATTTTGAAACAAATTGAACACCTCTATCAGAGACAATATGCGTGGGAAGCCTGTGGAGACGAAAAATTTGTAGAAAAAATTGTTTCGCCAATTGTGGCGCAGAAGGTAGACCCGGAAGCGGGACAAAATGAGCCATTTTGGAAAAGCGATCAACGACCACCCAAACGACAGTGTTGCCATGAGATGAAGGTAGGTCAGTTATAAAGTCCATCGCTATATGAGACCATGGCTGTTCAGGCACAGGCAGAGGAAGGAGAAGACCAGCCGGCTTCTGGCGTGGAGTCTTGTCACGTGCAAACCCTGTACAGGCCCGTACGAAATCGGTCACATCTTTCTCCAAGGAAGACCACCAATAGTGTCTGGCAATTAGCTGTATGGACTTTTTGATTCCAGCATGACCCGCCAGGTGGGAGTCTGGAGGCGAAGACGTGGAGGAACAAACGTTTTTCCGGGAGGACTTGGCACCAAAGAAGCTGGGGTGGAGACGACCAGACACTCAGGAGGTATGATGTGTTGAGGAAGAACTTCTGATTCCGAGGCATCGGTGGTACATGATAGAGCATCAGCCCTGACATTCTTGTCCGCAGGACGAAAATTAATTTGAAAATTGAAACGGGCAAAAAACAATGACCATCTAGCCTGGCGAGGATTTAACTGCTGGGCGGATTGAAGGTAGGACAAATTTTTGTGGTCAGTGTAGATGGTGATGGGATGCAAGGATCCTTCTAGAAGATGTCTCCACTCCTCAAGTGCCAACTTAATGGCCAATAGTACCCGGACTCCAATGGAATAGTTCTTTTCAGGAGAAGAGAAAGTCTTGGAGAAAAATCTGCAAGTGATATTTTTTCCTTTAGCGGTTTTGTGAAGAAGGACAGCTCCGGCACCAACTGAGGAGGCGTCAACCTCAAGGAAGAAGGGCTTCAGAGGATCTGGCCTAGACAGGACTGGAGCAGAAGTGATGGCGGCTTTGAGGTGTTTAAAGGCCTCCTCCGCCTGCGGTGGCCAGGATTTCGGATTAGCATTTTTCTTGGTCAAGGCCACAATAGGCGCAACAATGATGGAGAAATGGGGATGTTACGCCGAGCGCTCCGGGTCCCCGCTCCTCCCCGGAGCGCTCGCTACACTCTCGCTACTGCAGCGCCCCGGTCAGATCCACTGACCGGGTGCGCTGCGATACCGCCTCCAGCCGGGATGCGATTCGCGATGCGGGTGGCGCCCGCTCGCGATGCGCACCCCGGCTCCCGTACCTGACTCGCTCTCCGTCGGTCCTGTCCCGGCGCGCGCGGCCCCGCTCCCTAGGGCGCGCGCGCGCCGGGTCTCTGCGATTTAAAGGGCCACTGCGCCGCTGATTGGCGCAGTGGTTCTAATTAGTGTGTTCACCTGTGCACTCCCTATATATACCTCACTTCCCCTGCACTCCCTCGCCGGATCTTGTTGCCCTTGTGCCTAGTGAAAGCGTTCCCTTGTGTGTTCCTAGCCTGTGTTCCAGACCTCCTGCCGTTGCCCCTGACTACGATCCTTGCTGCCTGCCCCGACCTTCTGCTACGTCCGACCTTGCTTTTGTCTACTCCCTTGTACCGCGCCTATCTTCAGCAGTCAGAGAGGTTGAGCCGTTGCTAGTGGATACGACCTGGTTACTACCGCCGCAGCAAGACCATCCCGCTTTGCGGCGGGCTCTGGTGAACACCAGTAGTGACTTAGAACCGGTCCACTAGCACGGTCCACGCCAATCCCTCTCTGGCACAGAGGATCCACCTCCTGCCAGCCGGCATCGTGACAGTAGATCCGGCCATGGATCCCGCTGAAGTTCCTCTGCCAGTTGTCGCCGACCTCACCACGGTGGTCGCCCAGCAGTCACAACAGATAGCGCAACAAGGCCATCAGCTGTCTCAACTGACCGTGATGCTTCAGCAGCTACTACCACAGCTTCAGCAATCATCTCCTCCGCCAGCTCCTGCACCTCCTCCGCAGCGAGTGGCCGCTTCCAGCCTACGACTATCCTTGCCGGATAAATTTGATGGGGACTCTAAGTTTTGCCGTGGCTTTCTTTCACAATGTTCCCTGCACTTGGAGATGATGTCGGACCAGTTTCCTACTGAAAGGTCTAAGGTGGCTTTCGTAGTCAGCCTTCTGTCTGGAAAAGCTCTGTCATGGGCCACACCGCTCTGGGACCGCAATGACCCCGTCACTGCCTCTGTACACTCCTTCTTCTCGGAAATTCGAAGTGTCTTTGAGGAACCTGCCCGAGCCTCTTCTGCTGAGACTGCCCTGCTGAACCTGGTCCAGGGTAATTCTTCCGTTGGCGAGTACGCCATACAATTCCGTACTCTTGCTTCTGAATTGTCCTGGAATGATGAGGCCCTCTGCGCGACCTTTAAAAAAGGCCTATCCAGCAACATTAAAGATGTTCTGGCCGCACGAGAAATTCCTGCTAACCTACATGAACTCATTCATCTAGCCACTCGCATTGACATGCGTTTTTCCGAAAGGCGTCAGGAGCTCCGCCAGGATATGGACTTTGTTCGCACGAGGCGTTTTTTCTCCCCGGCTCCTCTCTCCTCTGGTCCTCTGCAATCCGTTCCTGTGCCTCCCGCCGTGGAGGCTATGCAAGTTGACCGGTCTCGCCTGACACCTCAAGAGAGGACACGACGCCGCATGGAGAATCTCTGCCTGTACTGTGCCGGTACCGAACACTTCCTGAAGGATTGTCCTATCCGTCCTCCCCGCCTGGAAAGATGTACGCTGACTCCGCACAAAGGTGAAACAGTCCTTGATGTCAACTCTGCTTCTCCACGTCTTACTGTGCCTGTGCGGATATCTGCCTCTACCTTCTCCTTCTCCACTAAGGCCTTCTTGGATTCCGGATCTGCAGGAAACTTTATTTTGGCCTCTCTCATCAACAGGTTCAACATCCCAGTGACCAGTCTTGCCAGACCCCTCTACATCAATTGCGTTAACAATGAAAGATTGGACTGTGCCGTGCGTTACCGCACGGAACCCCTCCTAATGTGCATCGGACCTCATCACGAAAAAATTGAGTTTTTGGTCCTCTCCAATTGCACTTCCGAAATTCTCCTTGGACTACCATGGCTTCAACGCCATTCCCCAACCCTTGATTGGTCCACAGGAGAGATCAAGAGCTGGGGTACCTCTTGTTTCAAAGACTGCCTTAAACCGGTTCCCAATACTCCCTGCCGTGACCCTGTGGTTCCCCCTGTAACCGGTCTCCCTAAGGCCTATATGGACTATGCTGACGTATTTTGCAAAAAACAAGCTGAGACTCTACCTCCTCACAGGCCTTATGACTGTCCTATTGACCTCCTTCCGGGCACTACTCCACCCCGGGGCAGAATTTATCCTCTGTCCGCCCCAGAGACTCTTGCTATGTCTGAGTACATCCAGGAAAATTTAAAAAAGGGGTTTATCCGCAAATCCTCCTCTCCTGCCGGAGCCGGATTTTTCTTTGTGTCCAAAAAAGATGGCTCCCTGCGTCCTTGCATTGACTACCGCGGACTTAATAAAATCACGGTAAAGAACCGCTACCCTCTACCTCTTATCTCTGAACTCTTTGATCGCCTCCAAGGTGCCCACATCTTTACCAAACTGGACTTAAGAGGTGCTTATAATCTCATCCGCATCAGGGAGGGAGACGAATGGAAAACGGCATTTAACACTAGAGATGGACACTTTGAGTATCTGGTCATGCCCTTTGGCCTGTGCAACGCCCCTGCCGTCTTCCAAGACTTTGTTAATGAAATTTTTCGTGATCTCTTATATTCCTGTGTTGTTGTGTATCTAGACGATATTCTGATTTTTTCTGCCAACCTAGAAGAACACCGCCAGCATGTCCGCATGGTTCTTCAGAGACTTCGAGACAATCAACTTTATGCCAAAATGGAGAAATGTCTGTTTGAATGTCAATCTCTTCCTTTCCTAGGATACTTGGTCTCTGGCCAGGGACTACAAATGGACCCAGACAAACTCTCTGCCGTCTTAGATTGGCCACGCCCCTCCGGACTCCGTGCTATCCAACGTTTTTTGGGGTTCGCCAATTATTACAGACAATTTATTCCACATTTTTCCACCATTGTGGCTCCTATCGTGGCTTTAACCAAGAAGAATGCCAATCCTAAGTCATGGCCTCCTCAAGCGGAAGACGCCTTTAAACGGCTCAAGTCTGCCTTTTCTTCTGCTCCCGTGCTCTCCAGACCTGACCCATCTAAACCCTTCCTATTGGAGGTTGATGCCTCCTCAGTAGGAGCTGGAGCGGTTCTTCTACAAAAAAATTCTTCTGGGCATGCTGTTACTTGTGTTTTTTTTTCTAGGACCTTCTCTCCGGCGGAGAGGAACTACTCCATCGGGGATCGAGAGCTACTGGCCATTAAATTAGCACTTGAGGAATGGAGGCATCTGCTGGAGGGATCAAAATTTCCAGTTATTATTTACACCGATCACAAGAATCTCTCCTATCTCCAGTCTGCCCAACGGCTGAACCCTCGCCAGGCCAGGTGGTCTCTGTTCTTTGCCCGGTTTAATTTTGAAATTCACTTTCGACCTGCCGACAAGAACATTAGGGCCGATGCTCTCTCTCGTTCCTCGGATGCCTCGGAAGTAGAGCTCTCTCCGCAACACATCATTCCTCCTGACTGCCTGATCTCCACCTCTCCAGCCTCCATCAGGCAAACTCCTCCAGGGAAGACCTTCGTCTCTCCACGCCAACGCCTCGGAATCCTCAAATGGGGTCACTCCTTCCATCTCGCAGGCCATGCGGGCATCAAGAAATCCTTGCAACTCATCTCTCGTTTCTATTGGTGGCCGACTCTGGAGACGGATGTTGTTGATTTTGTGCGGGCCTGCACTATCTGTGCCCGGGATAAGACTCCTCGCCAGAAGCCTGCTGGTCTCCTTCATCCTCTGCCTGTCCCCGAACAGCCTTGGTCTCTGATTGGTATGGACTTTATTACAGACTTACCCCCATCCCGTGGCAACACTGTTGTTTGGGTGGTCGTTGATCGATTTTCCAAGATGGCACATTTTATTCCTCTTCCTGGTCTTCCTTCAGCGCCTCAGTTGGCAAAACAATTTTTTGTACACATTTTTCGTCTTCACGGGTTGCCCACGCAGATCGTCTCGGATAGAGGCGTCCAATTCGTGTCAAAATTCTGGAGGGCTCTCTGTAAACAACTCAAGATCAAATTAAACTTTTCTTCTGCTTATCATCCTCAATCCAATGGGCAAGTAGAAAGAATTAACCAGGTCCTGGGTGATTATTTACGGCATTTTGTTTCCTCCCGCCAGGATGACTGGGCAGATCTTCTACCATGGGCCGAATTCTCGTACAACTTCAGAGTCTCTGAATCTTCTTCCAAATCCCCATTTTTCGTGGTGTACGGCCGTCACCCTCTTCCCCCCCTCCCTACTCCCTTGCCCTCTGGTTTGCCCGCTGTGGATGAAATAACTCGTGATCTTTCCACCATATGGAAAGAGACCCAAAATTCTCTCTTACAGGCTTCATCACGCATGAAGAAGTTTGCTGATAAGAAAAGAAGAGCTCCCCCCATTTTTTCTCCCGGAGACAAGGTATGGCTCTCCGCTAAATATGTCCGCTTCCGTGTTCCCAGCTACAAATTGGGACCACGCTATCTTGGTCCTTTCAAAGTTTTGTGCCCCGCTCCCTAGGGCGCGCGCGTGCCGGGTCTCTGCGATTTAAAGGGCCACTGCGCCGCTGATTGGCGCAGTGGTTCTAATTAGTGTGTTCACCTGTGCACTCCCTACATATACCTCACTTCCCCTGCACTCCCTCGCCGGATCTTGTTGCCCTTGTGCCTAGTGAAAGCGTTCCCTTGTGTGTTCCTAGCCTGTGTTCCAGACCTCCTGCCGTTGCCCCTGACTACGATCCTTGCTGCCTGCCCCGACCTTCTGCTACGTCCGACCTTGCTTTTGTCTACTCTCTTGTACCGCGCCTATCTTCAGCAGTCAGAGAGGTTGAGCCGTTGCTAGTGGATACGACCTGGTTACTACCGCCGCAGCAAGACCATCCCGCTTTGCGGCGGGCTCTGGTGAACACCAGTAGTGACTTAGAACCGGTCCACTAGCACGGTCCACGCCAATCCCTCTCTGGCACAGAGGATCCACCTCCTGCCAGCCGGCATCGTGACAGGGGAATGAATTGACGATAATAATTTGCAAATCTGAGAAATCGTTGGATGGCTCACAAACCAGTGGGACGTGGCCAATCTATTACGGCAGATAGTTTATCAGGGTCCATTTGAAGACCTTGACCGGAGACTATGTATCCCAAGAAGGGGAGACTGCTGCGTTCAAAAAGACATTTCTCGATCTTGGCATAAAGATGATTTTTGCGTAGGCGCTGAAGCACTTGACGGACATGGAGGCGATGTTCCTCTAGGTTGGAAGAAAAAATGAGAATGTCATCAAGATAGACCACCACACAGGAATACAGCATGTCTCGAAAAATCTCGACAAAGTCCTGGAAGACTGCTGGGGCGTTGCATAGACCAAAGGGCATGACAAGATATTCAAAGTGACCATCTCTGGTATTGAAGGCGATTTTCCATTCATCACCTTCACGAATACGGATGAGATTATAGGCGCCCCTTAGATCAAGTTTGGTGAAGATCTTAGCTCCACGCAATCGATCAAATAGTTCAGAGATGAGTGGTAGAGGATAGCGGTTTTTCACTGTGACCTTATTCAATACAAGGGCGTAGAGAGCCGTCCTTCTTGGCCACGAAGAAAAATCCAGCTCCGGCTGGAGAAGAAGATTTCTGGATAAACCCTCTTTTGAGATTTTCCTGAATGTACTCTGTCATGGCTTGTGTTTCCGGGGCAGAAAGTGGGTAAATCCTACCACGGGGCTGTGTGGTACCAGGGAGCAAGTCGATAGGGCAGTCGTAGGGTCTATGTGGAGGTAAGACCTCTGCTTGCTTTTTACAAAAGACATCATAAAAGTCCTGATAGGCCTTAGGAAGACCTGGCAATGGAGCAGCAATGGAGACTTGGCAGGAAGGAACTGGGTGGAGACATTGCTTGTGGCAAGAAGATCCCCAACTCTTAATGTCCCCGTTGGCCCAGTCGAGGCTAGGCGAGTGACGTTGGAGCCAGGGCAAGCCCAGAAGAATTTCAGAAGTACAGTTGGGCAGCACAAAAAATTCAATATGTTCATGATGGGGAAGTCCAACACTCATGAGCAGTGGTTGAGTGCGGTAACACACGGTGCAGACCAGCCTCTCTCCATTGATGGATGAAATGAAGAGAGGTTTGACAAGACGGGTAACAGGAATATTGAATCTGTTGATTAGGGAGGCTTCAATGAAACTTCCTGCTGAACCAGAGTCCAAGAAGGCCACATCGGAGAAGGAAGTATTAGTATTAGCGGGTATAGCAATCCGCACAGGTATAGTCAGTCATGGAGAGGAAGAATTCACACCTAGCAACGCCTCTTCTACGTTAACTAGGTGCAAGCGTTTCCCTGACTCGGAGGACGAATAGGACAGTCCTTTAGGAAATGTTCGGTACTAGCACAGTACAGGCACAGGTTTTCGTTCCTACGGCGATTCCTCTCTTGTTGGGTCAGGCGAGACCGATCCACTTGCATAGCCTCCTTGGCGGAAGGCACAGGAACAGATTGCAAAGGATGCTGGAAGAGAGGTGCCAGGGGAGGAAACCGCCTGGTGCGAACAAGATCCTTTTCCTGACGAAGCTCTTGGCGTCTTTGAGTGAAACGCATGTCGATGCGGGTAGCCAAATGGATGAGTTCAGACAGGGTAGCAGGAATTTCTCGTGTGGCCAGAACATCTTTGATGTGACTGGATAAGCCTTTCTTGAAGGTCGCGCAGAGGGCCTCATTATTCCAGGATAGCTCAGAGGCGAGGGTGCGGAACTGTGTGGCGTATTTGCCCACTGAAGAACTCCCTTGGACAAGATTCAATAGGGCAGTCTCGGCTGAGGAAGCCCGGGCTGGCTCCTCAAAGACACTGCATACTTCTGAGAAGAAGGACTGGATAGTAGCAGTGGCAGGATCGTTGCGGTCCCAAAGCGGTGTGGCCCAGGACAAAGCCTTTCCAGACAGCAGGCTGACCACGAACGCCACCTTAGACCGTTCTGTAGGAAATTGGTCTGACATCATCTCCAGGTGTAGGGAACACTGGGACAGGAAACCACGGCACAGTTTAGAGTCCCCATCAAACTTGTCATGTAGGGACAGGCGGAGTCTGGGAGAGGCCACTCGCTGCGGAAGTGATGCCGGAGCTGGCGGAGGAGATGGTTGCTGTTGTTGAGACAGAAGCTGTTGTAGCATAGCAGTCAACTGAGTCAGCTGTTGTCCTTGTAGCGCGATCTGCTGAGATTGCTGGGCGATCACGGAGGTGAGGTCAGCGACACTGGGCAGCGGGACCTCAGCGGGATCTATGGCCGGATATACTGTCAGGATCCGGAGTGGTATGCAGGGATGACACAGGTAGTGGATCCTCTATGTCAGTGAGGTGATGGCGTGGGCCGTACCAGGGGAACGGAATCTAAGGGGTAACTGGTTTTCACCAGAGCCCGCCGCAAGGCGGGATGGACTTGCTGCGGCAGGTAACCCCCAGGTCGTTCCACCCAATAGCGACTCAACCTCACTGACTGCTGAGTCAGGCGTGGTACACAAGGACTAGGCAAAAGGCAAGGTCAGACGCAGGTAGGTCAAATCTAGGTAGATTTCCATGGCTAGCTGGACCGGGAACCGAAGCCTGAGATCTGGCAGAGAAGTCCAGAAATCAGACATCTAATGAGAACATCTGAGAAATGAAGGGACCTGACTCCTGACGCCATCCATTGTGGGGACCAGCGCCTGGACTATATCCTTAGTTTTACGGCATCCATATGCCAAAATTTTGCTTTTTGCTTATGGTCACTCAGAAAGGATCCAGAGCAGCGGTCACCCTCATCGTCTCAAGCGAGTCTACAGGCCTCTACAGGTGTTGTGCCCTCAGCACAACACTATCTGGAAAGCTCACATCTTACTTTACCCTGGGGCTTACCGTTTTAAAACTTATTGCACTAGGAGCGTACCTTGTCCTTTTTTGTTTCCCTTTTCAGACGTAGCAGAAGGTCAGGGCAGGCGGCATCGGTTCGTAGTCAAGGGCAACGGCAAGGGTCTGGATACACAGGCAATGGACACACGGGAATGCTTTCACTGGCACTAGGCAACAAGATCCGGCAAGGACAGGAAGGGGAAGTGGGTTTTTATATGTTTGGGAGTGATTAGCACTGATTGGGCAAGGCACCAAATTTCAGAGAGCCGGCGCACGCGCGCCCTAGAGAGCGGGGCCGCGCGCGCCGGGAAATGACAGCAGGGGAACGGGGCAGATAAGAGGACTGGGATGCGACCCGCGGGCGGGCGCATCCCGCCACGCGGATCGCATCCCCACCGGTGATAGTAGAGCAGCGCTCCCGGTCAGCGGGTCTGACCGGGGCGCTGCGAGCAGACAAGGGCCGCGAGCGCTCCGGGAGGGAGCAGGGACCCGGAGCGCTCGGAGTGACACTGCCTTAGACAAAAATGTGTCTTATTTACCCATAGCAACCATTCACAGCTCAGATATTATTTATCTGGTAAAATAAAGGCTGACCTATGAGTGGTTGCTATGACAAAATAAGACCAATTGTTGCAGGACAAAAATTGGGTGGTAACTGCATGATATTATTGGTGCAGGTTACCACATTTATCATCATCGTGCGCCAAAAAATCCTACTGTTTCCAAATGACTTTTGTCACATTTCCACCTAGTAGTTCTAGTTTTGGACACATTAAAGGAGTACTCTGCCCCTAGACATCTTATCCCCTATACAATGGATAGTGGATAAGATGTCTGATCTAAATGAATGGCGGGTGCTGATGGATCCAGCAGTATTGATAAATTCTTCTGATTGTGTTAAAGGGATGTGAACAGAGCCCAACTGGTTTTATTCAGGGATGAACCATGTAGCTACTAACATAGCTTACATTACACATATAATGTACTTACGGCAAACTTGGGTGCTGAAATAAGAGATATTGCATCAGGTGTTAATCCTTGAATTTGATCTCTTATCAGAGATGACAGGACAATGTCTGGAAGGCCAGCTAACAAGGTTCCACATGAAAAAGATAGAAAGTCGTATTTAGTGGAGTATATATATATATATATATATATATATAAGTAAAGGAACCCCCCAAAGAAAGATGAAAATGGGCCCTCCATTATGGTAGCTGGCTTTACACCCAGGAGGAGAAGGCCTATATGTTTGTTTTCCGTTCCACTTCCATATGGGTCCTTTGCCCGCTAAACATTCAGTTCCTCTGAACTGCATGTAAACAGGCAAATGTTTTCCCGTTGAATTCAATGCCCATTTTTGAGACATAAAGCAGATGTTTTTATATGTTTTAAATCTCAAAATGGCACCCAAAATTACAGTGTGTGAACACGGCCCATTAGTGAAAATGAGCTGCTTGAGTGAATTACTGAAGTTTAGCTCACAATAAGATTGAAACTATTCAAGTGACATATTGGGAAGACGCTACAACAGACCAAAGAATAGTTCCATTATTAATATCTTTTATATAATACATGTAAAACAGTAATTTATTCCTTGGTTTTTTGTCTTTTTTGTTTTCCCCTCATGCCATGGCCATGGCGAGTGCATTTGATGATGGGTGGATAGGCTGACACATGTAACTGCTGTTTAGCTGTGGATTCCTACAATTTCCACTACTCTGAATGTGCATGTACTACTCAATAGTTACCCACCATCACTGACAGACTGTCTGCAGCCCTTGCTTCTTATTACATTGTGTATGCTAAGTTAAAGGGGTACTCCGGTGAAAAACTTTTTTTTTTTTAAATCAACTGGTGCCAGAAAGTTAAACAGATTTGTAAATTACTTCTATTAAAAAATCCTAATCCTGTACTTATTAGCTGCTGAATACTACAGTGGAAATTCTTTTCTGTTTGAGACACAGAGCTGTCTGCTGACATCATGAGCACAGTGCTCTCTGCTGACATCTCTGTCCATTTTAGGAACTGTCCAGGGTAAAAGGAAATCCTCATAGCAAACATATGCTATTCTGGACAGTTCATAAAATGGACAGAGATGTCAGCAGAGAGCACTGTGCTCATGATGTCAGCAGACAGTTCTGTGTTTCAAAAAGAAAAGAATTTCAGCTGTAGTATTCAGCAGCTAATAAGTACAGGAAGGATTTTTAATAGAAGTAATTTACAAATCTGTTTAACTTTCTGGCACCAGTTGATTGTTACGCCGAGCGCTCCGGGTCCCCGCTCCTCCCCGAAGCGCTCGCAGCGTTCTTTTATTCACAGCGCTCCGGTCAGACCTGCTGACCGGGTGCGCTGCGATATTGCTCCCAGCCGGGATGCGATTCGCGATGCGGGACGCGCCCGCTCGCGATGCGCATCTCGGTCCCCGTACCTGACCCGTTCCCCGTGTTGTCCCTGTGTGCGCGGCCCCGCTCCTTAGGGCGCGCGCGCGCCGGGTCTCTGCAATTTAAAGGGCCAGTGCACCAATGATGGTGCCTGGCCCAATCTCCCTGATTAGTTTCCACCTGTGCACTCCCTATTTATACCTCACTTCCCCTGCACTCCCTGGCCGGAGCTTGTTGCCCTTGTGCCAGAGAAAGCCTTTCCTTGAGTGTTCCTAGCCTGTGTTCCAGACCTCCTGCCGTTGCCCCTGACTACGATCCTTGCTGCCTGCCCTGACCTTCTGCTACGTCCGACCTTGCTCTTGCCTTATCCCTTGTACCATGCCTATCTCAGCAGTCATAGAGGTTGAGCCGTTGCCGGTGGATACGACCTGGTTGCTACCGCCGCTGCAAGACCATCCCGCTTTGCGGCGGGCTCTGGTGAAAACCAGTAGCTACTTAGAACCGGTCCACCGACACGGTCCACGCCAATCCCTCTCTGACACAGAGGATCCACCTCCAGCCTGCCGAATCGTGACATTGATTTAACAAATGATTTAAAAATAAAAAAGAAAGTTTTTCACCGGAGTACCCCTTTAAGTTGGTGACTTTAGCAGCATAAGTGACATTTCTGCAGTATGCAAAATCAATAAACTTGTATTTATTATAATTATCCCATTTCATGCAGGACATTCATATAGTTTACCTATTAAATACAAGAACCCTACTTCCACTCACCTGCAAGAGTTCCAACCTCAGTGAAGATCTCAGGACCCCATCTGCTAACTAATCCAAATGCTGAATTGTATGTTAAGTGCTCTGCCAAAGTCTCCATTTGAGCCTCAGTACACTTCAGTTTTAGGGTACCCACAAAGACAGATGCCTGGCTGCAGAAAACATGTGCAAAATACTTCAATTAACCCATCCAAGCTATAAGTCAATTATACTTTCCATCCTGATAGTACTTCCAAAACTGGTACTTACAGGACTGAAAAAAGCAAGTGGTTTTATTTCATTTTCAAATACAACATGCACCGCTTCAGCTGCCCATGCAGCCTTTCTCAACCATGCTTGAAAAAGACTTTATGGGCAGCTGAAACATTGACCATACATCCAAATGTTGGCTGAATCTGCTAATTCCTCATCCAACCAGTGGAGTCTTCTGGCAGCTTTGGTGGGTGTTCCCAGTGTATGAGGGTTTTACCCCCCAAAGAGGTCTAACAGAAAAATCAGCAACAAGATTGTGAATGCCCCAGGCTTAGATGCATGTGGGAAGGAAAGACTAGCCTATCTGGTCTGATCCCACAAAACTGGCCCTACTGGACCATAAAGCAGTGGATAAAGATGGCCTGGTCTAATGATTATATTTTTTAATAGTTTGTGGATAGCCAAACACTTACCTGGGAAAGAGATGGCACCAAGATACTTTAACCCCTTAAGGACGCAGCCCATTTGGGCCTTAAGGATGCAGACAACTTTTCCTCCTCGCCTTCAAAAAATCATAACTCTTTTATATTTTCATCCACAGACTAGTGTGAGGGCTTGTTTTTTGCATGACCAGTTATCCGTTGTAATGCCATCACTTACTTTACCATTAAATGTATGGCGCAACCAAAAAAATACTATTTGTGTGGTGAAATTAAAAAGAAAACCGCAATTTTGCTAATTTTGGAAGGTTTTGTTTTCACGCCGTACAATTTACGGTAAAAATGACATGTGTTATTTATTCTTTGGGTCAATAAGATTAAAATGATACCCATGATAACATACTTTTCTATTACTGTTGCGCTTAAAAAAAATCGCAAACTTTTAAACCAAATTAGTACGTTTAAAATCCCCCTATTTTGAAGACCTATAACTTTTTCATTTTTCAGTATAAGCGGCGGTATGAGGGCTCCTTTTTTGTGCCGTGATCTGTACTTTTTATTGATACCATATTTGCTTATATAGAACTTTTAATCCATTTTTTATAAATTTTTTTGGGAATAAAATGTTATAAAAAAGCATCTATTTTTTATATTTTTTTTACGTTTACGCCGTTCACCGTACGGTATCATTAATATTTTATTTTAATAGCTCAGATATTTATGCACGCGGCGATACCAAATATGTATATAAAATATTTTTTTAACATTTTTTGGGGGTGAAATAGGGAAAATGGTCCAATTTACATTTTTATTGGGGGAGGGTTTTTTTCAAATTTTTTTTACTCAATTTTTTTTACTTTTTTTACTTTTATTTCTACATTTTAATAGTCCCCATAGGGGACTATTTATAGCAATCACTTGATTGCTAATACTGTTCAGTGCTATGTATAGAACACAGCACTGATTAGCATTATCGGTCATCTTCTGCTCTGATCTGCGGGAAGGCAGATCAGAGCAGAAGACGCCGGGAAGGCAGCAGAGCCAGGTGAGGGGACCTCCTTCTGCCGTGCTGGATTATTGGATCGCCGCGGCAGCGCTGCGGGCGATCCGATCATCCATTTTAGTGACCGCAATGCTGCAGATGCCGTGATCTGTAATGATCACGGCATCTGAGGGATTAATGGCGGACATCCGCGGGATCGCGGATGTCCGCCATTACGGCCGGGTCCCTGGCTGCGATCAGCAGCCGGGACCTGCCGCGCATGATCCGGGCATCGCTCCGATGCTCGCGGTTATGCTTAGGACGTAAATGTACGTCCTGGTGCGTTAAGTACCACCTCACCAGGACGTACATTTACGGCACTCATCGTTAAGGGATTAAGGGAAGAAGGCAAAACAGCAGAGGCAGAATGATGCTTTGCTGGGAAATCTTGGGCCCCTACATTCATATGCATACATTTACCAGCAGAAAATGCAGGCAAAAAAACATGTGACATCCTCAAATGTCTTGTGGATTTCATACCTTGTTGGGGAAGCAAAATTTGATGGCACAAGGGGAGCCTATACAATATTAGGCATGTGGTTTTACTGTTATTGCCAGTGGGTGATAATGTGTCATGTCTTAGCAAACTTCCAGTATTATTGCCCCTCCATGGTCACTATTCACAAAAACTTTCCTACCAACCAACCTGAACTCTTGTGAATTTATTTTCTTTAACTCGTCTACTCCAAGGCCACAGAGTAGATGTCCAAGGGCTGTCAGCTCCATAAGATCCAGGTCTGATGAACCTTTCTTGTTCTGACGCAGAGCACTGAATGCCAATGTTTTCATCTGCAAGAAAAGCAAAAAATGTGAAGATGTTCAACAAGAACATTCAAATTATTTATTCTTTTTGTTTCTATCATATTCTGTTACTGTTGTCACTACCATTCAATAAATATACAGATAATTTGACTATTTATAAAAGCATATTTAATGATAAGGGAAGAGAAGAGCACCCAGAACTCAGGGAGGATATGATACAATGGTAATAAAAAGTTGAAATAACACTATAAATCTCAGTTTACTATGAACCAGCTTTTGTTGTCAGACCTGTTTCCAGGTCCAGTTTTCCATCCTGCCCAGAAAAGAGACAAGCCCCCAGTCTGATATATTGATGTCATTCAGGTCTCTCTCAGTCATGTAGGTAACAAGGTGACCAAGCTGAAGAATCTGTGCCGGACTCATTGTCTTAACTGGACCATACACCTACAATGCAAATAGCAGTCAGTGACCTGAAAACTGAACACAAACTTATGGATAAACATGTATGTATCTGAACCGTGTACCTTAACCCTATGAGAACTCTTTATCAGCAACATCACACATTTTTAGACATATTTATGTATGTTTGGGGCTATGTTTGATGAGAATATTTTTGCAAAATATAGACAGAAGTATCTTTTTTCATAGAATATGTTGAAGTATGATGGAATCACACATACCAAAGGTATATATATATATATATATATATATATATATATATATATATATATATTTAAAACTTTGAAGTTCAGGAGCCAAGCCAGCTTCATACACAGTGGGTGCTGGCTCTATCTGCAGCTGACACCCTCTGATGCTGTGATTAATAGTGATTGTGGCATCTGTATAGTAATATAGCGCATTATTAGTGGCTCAGGTGTTCTGATCCCAAACCCCACAAAGTAATCCCTGGGTGCCGAACAGTTGTCATGGCAGACAAATGCTTTCTCTAAGCCTTTGTGGCTGTCGCGAAAATTCTGCAAGTACAGCCTGCCATAATGCCTATTTCACAATTGAATACGATGCAATAGGAGTGCATGGAATTGTATAAGCAATCTAATCACTGCTCATATAAGTCCCCAAGGGGGACCAAAAGCGTAAAAAGAATAGTAAAAAAAATCCCCATAACAGAAATTCATATCATTCACTTTTCCCATTTTTCAAAACTAAAAAAACAAACAAAACAATATTCATATACCAAACCCTATAGAGCCTCAAGAGGACCTTGGGGTATAACCCCCTTTACTGATAACCCCCTATTATAAAACTTATTTTCTTCATTAGTATTCCATTAAAATAGTATACAGTATAGTTTCATACATCAATGCTTATAATATACGGGCCGTATAGGACTCAATTTTGGTAAGTTGTTTTTCTCTCACTCTGAGATTCTGTTTTAATGTGCCTGCAGTGTGTTTCAGATAAGGACCTGACTTAAGACATTAAATGTTAGCCCCCTACATGAATTGATTAGAAGCTGTGCTCAGTCATTTAGTTTACATTGAAATCTGCAGCAGAAAATCCTGTACATCAAATCCTGCGCATCAAATCTGCGTACGTGTGAACGTACCCTTAATGTAATATTAATATCTGATCTAACAGCTGAGGGCACCTTACCTGCTTTGCTTTTGCTAGAGCAGCTTTTGCTTGATCAGTAGAAAAACTCAAATCTTGTGTGATAATCACCAAACAGCCTTCGAATTCTGACAAAAGCATGCCACTAATCTGAGAGGGGCTCCAAGCCGATGGGAAGGTTACCCTCATGTCCATACATTTGGGAATAGGCTCTATGATAGATACAAGTATAAATACAGATTTTATTACAAGACTGAAGGCTACATTTTGCAATCTCTTCTTTACTACTCAGAGATAGCAGCAAGAATTAAACATTACAGAAATACAGAAAAAAGTTGAATATGTAAATGAGTGTATCAGGTAACAATCAGGTGATAGTACAGGTGACGAGAGGTACATGCAGTAACAGTACTTCCTCTTCTTTGCTGCTCCACGCTGAAGATAAGTACTTTATATTTTAGCTCCCATATATACATTTATATATTGGGATATGTTTGCCATTTTTCCTTGTAAAATACTCCTTGTGTGTATCCTTTTCATTTATCTTTTCACTTCCCCCATTTTTTCTTTTTATTTTCCTATTACGATTTTTCCTTTATTTCCAATATTCTAAATATATATACAATTCAATCATATATAACTCTATATATCTTTATTTAGGTCCTTTTCCACATCGCTATTATGCTTTGCTTAATTCCTATTCCCCTCTCTTTCCTCCTTACCTTTCGGCATCTTGTTTTTCTTAGTGCGTCATCACTGGCGCTCATGGTTTTCCCGTTACTTAATTTGGCAGTTCATGAAGCTCTCAGGATATTAGCGGAACGCTGGTGATCAGCTTTTCGCGCTCTTTCTCACCTGCCGTGACTGACATCGTTACGGTCAGTGTGACACAGTGTTAAATCCGCCCTCTTCGTCCGTAGTTTTCCCTGCCTCTTTGCATATATTCCCTCGGCTCTAATATTATTAATCTATCCTGCCTCTTTCATTTATTGTCGTTTGGCCCAACCTACTGGTATTTCAGGTTATATATACATTTATATATGTTTTTATAAATATATAATTTATATACTTATATTAATATATTCACAAACAATTTATTTGTGACATAGTAAAGAAATGTTTGGATTCTTTACATTTACAATTATTATTTTTTACATTTTCATTTTTACATAATATCATATTGCCACTATCCTCTCATAATGGCTAATGAAGATTCTGCCAAAATCATTGGGGGTTCCTGCTTTTGAAATTATGGATGGAACTGTCATCCAATCTATGGTAGACCTATCTGTATGGAATGCAATGTCATCCATTCTGGATATTGTTGCAAAATTGGTGGCTTTGGCTGTGACACAAAATAAACCTCCAAAATCCCCCAAAGCTGGACCATCTACCCGTTCAGACCAATTTTGGTCTGCGGAGGACTCCACCTCAAAAATGGCCAAAGGTGGGGGAAAATATGGGAAGGCCTCCCATAAATGGCCTATTTCTACTACCATTCTTTCTAAAAAAAATCCCACAAAAAAATAAATTGGTTGGACCAGGTCTCTCATGTCGCTTTTACAAAAAGCAAAATTTTGATGCTGATAACCCGCACCCCATACCCTCTACCCAGGAGGAGATAAATAATGCATAGGTCAATAGAGTCTCTCAAAGAAACAAACCAGACTCTTATTATGCATACCCTGGCCAATCATCTTCTGAAGATAAACATCCCCGTTCTGGGGAGTGGATACACCATCCATAGGTCTCTCAATTTTTTAACCTTTGGCTAAAAAAGCCTTTAGATAAGGCAACTCACAATAAGATGTGAACAGAGTTTCTCAGACCCACCCTTCCCCACAAATTGTCTGCCACTCCAGATATTGACCCTTCATTGGTCAAATTCCTGAATAAATCAGGGGGAAAAAAAGGGGGTGGATCGGACCTTCCGTACTATTAACCCCTTAAGGACGGAGCCCATTTTCCCCTCTAGGACGAAGCCCTTTTTTGCAAATCTGACCACTGTCACTTTAAACATTAATAACTCTGGAATGCTTTTACTTATCATTCTGATTCCGAGATAATTTTTTCGTGACATATTCTACTTTAACATAGTGGTAAATTTTTGTGGTAACTTGCATCCTTTCTTGCTGAAAAATCCCAAAATTTGATGAAAAAATTAAAAATTTAGCATTTTTCTAACTTTGAAGCTCTCTGCTTGTAAGGAAAATGGATATTCCAAAATGTTTTTTTTTGGATTCACATATACAATATGTCTACTTTATGTTTGCATCATAAAATTGATGAGTTTTTACTTTTGAAAGACACCAGAGGGCTTCAAAGTTCAGCAGCAATTTTCCAATTTTTCACAAAATTTTCAAACTCACAATTTTTCAGGGACCAGTTCAGGTTTGAAGTGGATTTGAAGGGTCTTCATATTAGAAATACCCCATAAATGACCCCATTATAAAAACTGCACCCCCCCAAAGTATTCAAAATGACATTCAGTAAATGTTTAATTTTTGAATTTTTACAAGGGGTAAAAGGAGAAAATGTATACTTATATTTGTAGCCCAATTTCTCTCGAGTAAGCACATACCTCATATGTCTATGTAAAGGTTTCGGTGGGCGCAGTAGAGGGCTCAGAAGCGAAGGAGCGACAAGGGGATTTTAGAGAGTACGTTTTTCTGAAATGGTTTTTGGGGGGCATGTCGCATTTAGGAAGCCCCTATGGTGCCAGAACAGCAAAAAAAAAAAAAACACATGGCATACCATTTTGGAAACTAGACCCCTTGAGGAACATAACAAGGAATAAAGTGAGCCTTAATACCCAACAGGTGTTTCACGACTTTTGCATATGTAAAAAAAAAAAAAAAATTTTTCACTAAAATGGTGGTTTTCCCCCAAATGTCACATTTTTTAAAGGGTTAATAGCAGAAAAGACCCCCCAAAATTTGTAACCCAATCTCTTCTGAGTATGGAGGTACCCCATAAGTGGACCTGAAGTGCACTGCGGACGAACTACAATGCTCAGAAGAGAAGGAGTCATATTTGGCTTTTTGAGAGCAAATTTTGCTCGGGGGGCATGTTGCATTTAGGAAGCCCCTATGGTGCCAGGACAGCAAAAAAAAAAAACACATGGCATACCATTTTGGAAACTAGACCCCTTGAGGAACATAACAAGGGATAAAGTGAGCCTTAATACCCCACATGTGTTGGAAGGGCATGCTGGGAGATGTAGTTATGCAATGGCTGGAGGCACGCAAGTACAACTCCCAGCATGCCAAGACAGCCTTATGCTGTTCCTGAATGCTGGGAGTTGTAGTTTTGCAAGATTTAGAGGGGTTCAGGTTGTAAATCACTGTCCAGTGGTCTCAAAACTGTGGCCCTCCAGATGTTGCAAAACTACAACTCGCAGCATGCCCAGACAGCAAACTGCTGTCTGGGCATGCTGAGAGTTGTAGTTTTGCAACATCTGGAGGGCTACAGTTTGAGACCACTTAGTGATCTACAACCTGAACCCCTCTAAATATTGCAAAACTACAAGTCCCAGCATGCCCACACAGCAAACAGCTGTCTGGGCATGCTGGGAGTTGTAGTTTTGCAACATCTGGAGGGCCACGGTTTAGAGACCACTGTAAACTGTGGCCCTCCGGATGTTGCTAGGCAACAACTCACCTAGCAGGACCCGGCGAATGGGGATCCGGGATCCAGGTAAGGGACCTTCGGCGCCGACCTTCCCTGGACGGTTCCCCCGTTTTGCCCGGACACCGATAGGTGGGCAAAGCGGGGGAACCGAACTTTAACCCCCCCCTTCCCCGGTCTGCTATCGGTCGGTCGCTCGGCCGACCAATAGCAGGGATAGGAGGGGTGGCACCCCTGCCACCAAACTCCTATCCCTTCAGGGGGATCGAGGGTGTCTCGGACACCCCCGATCCCTCTTATTTTCCGGGTCACCGGGTCACCAGTGACCCGTATGACCCGGAATCGCGCAGATCGCAGGTCTGAATTGACCTGCGATTTGCGCGCATCGCGGTCATGGGGGGGTCTCAGGACCCCCCTCGGCGATCTGCCGGGATGCCTGCTGTTAGATAACAGCAGTCATCCCGGCCCGATCACCGCTACCGGTGACGCGGCACTCCCAGAACCCCGCGACGTACATGTACGTCGCCGCGCGCCAAGTGACACTTTGCGGCGCCGTACATGTACGTCGCTCGTCGTGAAGGGGTTAAAGACCGTTTTCAAAATCATCTTGGTCCATTGACCAAGATTTTAGATTTGTCAGAGGAGGCAAGTGCTTCTGGTTCCCCTGTGATTCTAGATATTTTGAAGGGTTGGGTGGGATCAATTCTTTTATCTGCATTGAACGCAAATGTTCCATACTTCTGAAGCTTGACCCACAATCACCTGGCTTCCTCTGAACCAGAGTCCCCCACAGATGGATTACTATTTGGTGACACATCCATCAAATAGATTAATAAATATGTATCTCTTTTTTCATCATTCGACAAAGCACAGACGTCCCTCAAGGTTTTTCAACCACATGTTTTTTCCAGGGCTGGGAAAAGACGGGGCAAATTTCCCAGCCGCCAATTTCATGAAGGACAATATGTCTGTGCTCCACCAAAACCAGACAGATTCCTAATTCCCTCTACATTTTATCATCCCAATCCTTTCTTCCCCACAAGAGAAAGACCCTGGAGGGCCAGAGGACACCGTGGCTATCCCTGATTCAGACGTAACACAGGTAAGTCTACAACTAATGTCTTCTTTTCCCATTCCATTAGGAGGGAGGATTGCACATTTCTCCCATGCCTAAACCGACAGACAAAGCTCTAATAGATTTAGAGATCAAGGAACTAAGTTCCAAAAACGCTATTGTTCAAGTACCCCGTCATGCTCTGAGATTTCTGAGCAATCTCTTTCTTGTAAGGAAGAAAGATGGTGGTTACAGACCCGTCATAAACCTAAAAATACAATGATGTGCTTTATTAACACTTCAAGATGGAAGGCATACATTTATTGAGAGATCTCCTATTGTCAAACAATCTGTTAGCAAATAATACATCTTAAAGATGCTTACCTCACGGTACCTATGCATCATCTGTCACAACTATACCTCCAATTTTTATGGAAGGATCAAAAATGGCAATTCACCAGCCTGCCTTTTGGCCTGTCATCAGCACCCTGGTGCTTCACAAAGCTCCTCAAACCTGTTGTGGCTATGTAAAGAGCTTGTGGTGTTCGTCTCATCATTTACTTGGACAACATCCTTCTTGTGGCTCAATCATTGAATCTAATTGAACTTCATATTCAATGGACTCTGAATCTTCTTTCCAGCCTAGGTTTTATAGTCAACATGGAAAAGTCTGTACTTACCCCTATGAAGGAGGTAGAAATTTTAGGTCTTCTGGTTAATACCCAGACTGCTCTACTCAGCCTTCGTCCCAGGATGTTGAAGAAATTAATTCTATCTTGAACAAACAAATGGTTTCTTTTCGTTCCATTGCACGAGTAGTAGGCCTTCTCTCAGCCTCTATTCAAGCAATTTTCCCAGCTCCTTTACATTACAGAGCTCTTCAACGTCTGAAAGCTCAACATCTGAGGAATGGACTGGGATATTCAGACAAAATAGCCTTAACTCCAGATACCAAAGAGGAACTTCTTTGGTGGTTAGAACATCTTCAAGTATGGAATGGAAAGACTATTTTCAATTCTGTTCCAGATCTGATCATAGAATCAGACGCCAGTCGCATTGGTTGGGGTGCACGATGCGGTTCCTCATCCACTGGAGAAAAATGGTCCTTAGAGGAATCTTTCCTCCACATCAATTGCCTGGAGTTATTAGCGGGTTTCTTCGCTCTCAAAATTTTTGCGAACAACAGATCACATTGTTGCATCCTCTTACGGATTGACATTATTTCCGCAGTTCAATACATAAACAAATTAGAAGTTACCAGATCAGAACTCCTAGCCAACATCACCAAATATTTTTGCCATTAATGTCTTCACAGAGAAATCTTTCTCAAAGCGGAATACTTTCCAGGTCTCTCCAACATCATTGCGGATTGGAATTCCCACTTCCTTACAGATTCCAGCGACTGGACCCCGTAATATTCAACCACATCAATTATCTTTGGGGTCCACTTTAATTGAACTTATTCGCATTCCGATTGAATCACCAGATTCCACGTTTTTACAGCTGGCGACCCAATCTGGAAGCGGAAGGCATGGATGCTTTTCTTCAACATTGGCCTTCAGAGACGCTTTATGCCTTTCCTCCTTTTGTTCAGATTCCGAGGGTCCTTCTTCTCATCAAATCCATAAAATCGACCGTAGTCTTGATAACTCCTTGGTGGCCAACTCAATTCTGGTTCCCACAGATTTTGGAGATGATCATAGATTTTCTCGCATTCTTCCATCTCATCCATTAATCCTTCAAGATCCCTCGGGGAACGCTAATCCTCTGATAATTTCCAATGCCTTGCATCTAATAGCTTGGTTTGTTTCGGGACATTGGACACAGATTTTGAACTTTCACGAATATCTAAAGAAATCCTTTCAGATGCTTGGTCCCCAGGTACCAGATCTGCTTACCTGCTTGCCTGGAAGAGATGGACTGATTGGTGCAAGCAACGGGATCTGGATCCCATACATGCATCTTTAAGCCACATTATTAATTTCCCATCTTCATCTTTTCATCTAGGTAAGACTTATAGGACCATCAACGTCAATAGATCAGCCATTTCTTTTTACCGTACTCCTATACAAACCCTGTCTATCCTTTAATTTGTAAATTGATGAAAGGTATTAAATTTAGACGACCTCACTGACCCAAATACCATTCTACCTGGGACTTTAATTTACTCATTCGCTATATTGTATCTTTGGGAGATAATGATTCTCTTTCTTTAAAACTTTTATCTCTTAAACTTACAGCTTTGTTATGTCTTATATCTCTTAAACAAATATCTGATACCAGAGCTCTTGATATCTCTCATAGACAATATGTTCCTAATGGAGTCCAATTTTCCATATATAGATGCACAAAAACTACATTGAATTCAGTCTTTTACCCTGCTTTCCCACATCAAAAACATCATTGTGTAGTTAACTGTCTACAATCTTATGAACAACGGACAGAATCCCTCAGAAATCCTTCTAATTCTCAATAGTTTATTTCCTTCTGTAAACCCTATCGTCCAGTATCTTCTCCTTCTCTAGCCAGATGGATGAAACAAATAATGCATTTAGATGGCATTGGCATTTCTATTTTTGGGGCTCACTCATCTAGAGGAGCCATGTCTACAAAGTTGAAACAAGCTGGAGTATTCTTATCAGATATGCTTAAAACAGCTAACTGGTCTTCTGAGTCCACCTTTAAAACCTTCTATTTTAGACCAGATCCTCATGTTTCTATAGTTATTTTATAATTCAATTGTGATATATGTCACCTGTTATGTATACATGCTTTATTTTCGCTATTATTTGATCGTTTATATTGTTAGTTTTAAACTTACAAAATGGAGCCTCCAGTCTTGTAATAAAATTGGAGATTTTCTTAGTCTTGATGACAGAAAATAGATAGATATAGATAATAGAATATAGATTTTATTAAAGACAGGAGGCGAATATTTTCCCTCCCTTTTTACCCTACCCTCTATTATTAATATATATTTTTCTTTTTCAGCATAGTTCTTCGTTTTGGGAAGGTCTTCGGTTAAGAAAATACTTCTTCTACTTCATGTCTTCTCTTGGTTGGATGTTTTACATTTGAAGATTTTCTTCCTGTCTCGATTCAACATGTTTAATCCCTCCTTCTGTCATAGTTTGCTGATCCTTATCCATCATCCACCATTAGACTTCTTCGCTGAAAATTCTAAGTTTTTTCCGTGTCCTTTTCCAAATGGACTGTTCTCGAGACTTTTATAGAATTCATGATTTTTTACCTACCGGTATATTTAGATTGTTTGCATCAAAAAAGAGGAAGTACTGTAACTGCATATACCTCTTGTCACCTTTACTATCACCTGATTGTTACCTGATACACTCATTTACATATTCAACTTTTTTTCTGTATTTCTGTAATGTTTAACACTTGCTGCTATCTCTGAGTAGTAAAGAAGAGATTGCAAAATGTTCACCTCCTGTATTTAATAAAATCTATATTTTCTATCATCAAGACTAGGAAAATCTCCAATTATACAGATATTAATAGACAATGATCCTTCTATCTCCCATAAAATAAAATGTATTTCAAATATTACTAATTTACTCTTGTAATTTACTCTTGTACTCATATTAGAAAGAATTATAAGCAATAAATAGCAATAAATTGCTTTTTCATTTCTTGAATTACTTGTGAGTGATCTTTCAAATTCAATTTAAAAGGGGTATTCTGGCATCGAAAATGTGTCTCCTTTCCAAAGGATACAGAAAAAGTGTCTGATCGCAGGGGATCTGACCTCTAATACCCCTATGATCATGAGAATGGGGACCTAACTGTCACTGTTGAATGGAGTGGTGGATTGGCTGTTCTATTCATTCTCTATGGAGCTGCCTGAGATTGTTGATCCCTGTACTCAGCTGTCTTCGGTTGCTCCATAGAGAATGAATGGAGCACGTGTCAACCCACCATTCCATTTAGTGGGGAGAGTTGGGTCCCCCCGCGATCAGACACTTATCTGCTATCCCGTTGATAAGTCATATTATTTTATCACTGACAGTCATTTTAGCTGTAACATAATGATTGTCTATAAGACTAGTTGTTTTTGTTTTGTGTCCTGGTAATATGATCTATGAACTGTATGACTACATAACAGACCAAAAATCTAGACACTGGTCAATTTTTCTAGCTCAACATTAAAGTTTTTTTTTTTTTTTTTTTTTTTTTCATTTTTTTTTTAGGTCTATAGGATAGGCAAATAACCCCATAAGTATTGGGACGATTATTCACATTTTTATTTTTTTTGGGGGGGGGGGGGAGTTGTTTTATGTGCCACCAATTGTACTTTGTAATGACAGCACTCATTTTACCACCAAATTTACAACAAAACGGGGCCTGTCCTCTCAGCTATTCAGGATTTTGCAGCGGATGTCCCGATCAGCTACACTGAATTTTCTGCATTTTAGATACCGCAATAATCTTTGATTTCAGCGTCTAACAGGTTAATTGCAGTGCCTAAAGGGGTCTGTTAATGATATCGACCTCATCGGCAATGTCCTGCATTAGTAACTACTATCAGCAGCCAGAACAAAGAGGTTTGAAACAAGCTTAGCTCCTGACCTCGCTTCATAGACCTGTTGCAATGCTGCTCCATATATAAATATATACATATATATGTATACATCTATATATATATATATATCTCCAGTGCTCACCCAAGCGTGCAACCTCTTTAATAAGTCATTAGTGGGGATGCCATTGAATCAGTTTATTAGACTGCCATCTGTGTTCTAATTAGAGATGAGCGAATTGAAGCAGACGAACTCGAATTCTTTACGAATTTCAGAAAATATTCGATTCGCAATGAATGCGAATATTGCCACGAATCTATCGTGCAAATTGCTTCATTAAACTCCATTTTTTGCGGTGCAGGCTCCAGGGCATCTAAAATGGCAGATCCAAATGTCAGTACATGGGGCAAGGAATGCTGGGAAGGTTGGAAGGGAAGTAGGCAGGATGATCCTGAAGCACATGCAGGATGCAGCCTATCAGCAGCCAGTCACCCCTGTGATGTCACAGCCCTATATTATGAGCAGCCATAATTCCGGCTCCTCACTTCATTACAATACACTGCAGAAGGATCATAGGACGCAGAGCCTGTATGTGTGTGTTACAGCAAAGAAAAGCGCAGTCCAGCAGCGTTTAACATCCTCCTAGTCACATTAGCGTTCTCGTGGACGGAGAGCATTGTTTTTTTTCACTAAAAAGGATTTTTACTGCAGTTGCAGGCATTAACCTCCAAGTCACTTTCTTCGGCATAGTATTACAAGGAGGGTCAGATAGCAGTGTGTTGCCTCATACATTTCAACAAGCTGCCTCAACTTCATAAACCTTAGCAGAGGAGGCAGGACTAATTTTTCAGCGCAATTCAGTGTCTTTGCTCCACAAAAAATCATCTGCTGGTTATACTAGTAGGTAGACGGTATAATACACAGCAGTTCATTATTAATGTTCTTTGACAGAGTGCAATTTTTTGTTTAGTACACAGCTTTTTTGTGCTGCAGCACTGTTGTATACTGCTGGTGCTTTACAAAAATAAGTTTTTTAAGGGTACTGTAGCTTATTTTTCTGCACTCATAAGTGCATACCGCCTATGTACATCTAAGTAGTGCACTATTTTGTACCTCTTAATCTGTTAAAGGCCTACATACTGTGACAGGACAGACAAAAGTAATCTCCTGCTGGTGTTTTACAAAAATACATAGTTTTTAGGCATACTGTAGCGCATTTTTCTACCCTCATCAGTGCATACTGCATACGTACATCTAAGTAGTGTACTATTTTGTACCTGTTAATCTGTCAAGGGCCTACATACTGTGAAAGGACAGACAAAAGTAATCACTGGCTGGTGTTTTACAAAAATACAGAGTTTTTAGGCGTACTGTAGTGTATTTTTCTTCCCTCATCAGTGCATACCACATACGTATATCTAAGTAGTGTACTATTTTGTACCTGTTAATCTGTGAAGAGCCTACATACTGTGAAAGTCCAGGCAAAAGTACTCACCGGCTGGTGTTGTACTCAGATACTTTTTAAAGTGTACTGTAGAGCATTTTCCTGCCATCATCAGTGCATACCACATACCTACATCTAAGTAGTGTAATATTTTGTACCTGTTAATCTGTGAAGGGCCTAGATACTGTGAAAGGCCAGCCAAAAGTGCACAGCTGTTGCTGCTCTAGACAAATACTGTTTAAGCATAGTGAAGTGTATTGTACTCCCCTCATATACGCGCTAAGTATGTCAGGCGGGGAAGTGCCAGGACGTCCACAGAGGAGTGGCAGAGGCCTAAATCCTTCAGGCAGAGGTCGCAGCAGACTAGGGGCCAGTGGCAGCAGGAGTCGCAGCAGGAGGCCTGAGCTCCCGTTATCAGCTATCATATCAGTTATCAACCCATCTGCCATCGTCGATTGGTTAACACGGTCATCCACTTCCTCACAAGTGACTTCTGACACCCCCAGTCAACAGTCGGTGGGTTCCTCAGACAAAACCCTCAGTTGGCATGGCCCGGGAGCAGTCCCTGTCCTCCCATTGCCTCTGTTCTATGCTGTTCCCTCCCCTAAAGAAGTATCTTATGCTGTGGGTTCAGCTCCACTATTCACTGAGGACGATCTAATGGAGGACAGTCAGCAGCTACTGCCCAGCCAAGAAGTGGAGACATCCGCCAAGAAGTGGAGACATCCGATGCTTCCTCCACTAGGCGGGCAAGTAGTGATAAGGAGAGTGACGTGGGAGGCGGTGTTGCCAGCGTTCAGGGTCCTGAAGCAGACACTGTTGAGGAACCTGAGGGGGACCTCAGTGACGTGGAGACAATTGTTGATGATGGTGAAGCCGATCACAATTGGGTGCAGAAGGGGCTTCATCATCATCATCATCATCATCAGGAGAAGAGATGCAGGTTGCCCATGAGGCAGCAGCTGAGCCAGCAAGGCGGTAGCATGGTTTGCAGTCAGCATGGTGGCAGAAGTGGAAATTCTGGAGCCAAACGTGCCCGGGGGAGACCACCTGCTTCGTGGCAGCCTACCTTCCTGGTAGGTAGTGGAACAGGGGTTCCTGGAGACGGCAGCAGTAGCAGTCGATTAGTGCGGACTGTTGGTGGGAAAATCAGCTACTCGGCGGTGTGGCAGTTTTTCATCAAGCATCCGGAGGAGGTTTATATAGCCACATGCAAGATATGTCGGCAGGTGAAGCGTGGCCAGGGTCCCAATGTTGGCACCACGGCCCTGTGTCAACATATGCTTCGCCACCATAAAGCGGCCTGGGAGAACCGTGGCTCAGTGTAGTGGTCCAGCCTGCTGCATCACCCAGTGTTACACTGCTCCCTCTTTCAGCCAGCCAAGGCTCCACCACCTCAGCCGAAGGGAGCTGTGTGTCATACCCTCCTTCTGTCGCTCCAGATGCTCCTGCTCCTCCTACTTTTCGTCAGCTATTCCGTCAACAATCCATCCGCGAAGCCATGTCCAAGAGACAACAGTATGCGCCCACTCATCCAACGGCGCCGAAGCTGAATTTGCTCCTGTTCAAGTTGCTGGTGCTGCAGTCCCTCCCTTTTCAAGTGGTGGACTCTGCACCTTTCAGAGAACTGATGGCTTGTGCCGAGCCGAGGTGGAGAGTGCCAAGCCGTCATTTCTTTGCGAAGAAGGCAGTACCAGCCCTGCACAATTTTGTGGAAGAGAAGTTGGTCCAGTCCTTGAGCTTGTCAGTGTGTACCCAGCAGCGCCGACGTCTGGAGCTGTAACTACGGTCAGGGACAATATATGTCCTTTATGGCTCACAGGGTGAATGTGATTCCTGGACAGCCACAACCCCAACTTGGACAGGTCACGCCGCTTCCTCCTCCACGCTCTCAGGCCGTTGGTCCTGTGACAGTGTGCGACTCCGCCTCCTCATCCTCCACCATGTCCTCAGCCTCCACTGCCCAGACAAGTCTCAGTGGCCCTTCAGCATACCATATGTGCAGGGCACGACAGTGTCACGCTGTTCTTCACATGGTTTGCCTTGGCAAAAAGAATCACACAGGGGAAGAACTGCTAAAGAACTTCGTAAAGAAATTGGAGCATGCTTACTCCACCAAAAATTGGAAATGGGAACCATGGTTACTGACAATGGGAAGAACATCTTGCATGCGCTGCGACTGGGAAGGCTGAGCCATGCGCCCTGCACTGCACACGTGTTCAATCTGGTTGTGAAGCAGTTCGTGAAGTGTTCCCCCCATTTGCAGGACATCCTAACAATTGGAAGGAAACTTTGCATGCACTTCAGCCACTTGTACACCGCAAAGCACACCCTCCTTGAGCTGCAGCGTCAGAACGGTATCCCCCAACATAGTCTGATTTGTGACGTTGCCACATGTTGGAATTCCACCCTCCATATGTTGGACCGAATGTACGAACAGAGAAAAGTCATCACCGATTTCTTGATGATCCAAGCGGATAGGGGTACTCCCCTGTGTAACTTCAATGTGAATCAGTGGCAGCTCATATGTGACAACTGCTGTTTGCTCAGGCCCTTTGAGGAAGCCACATTATTAGTAAGTCACCAGGATTACGGGATGAATGACATCATTCCACTGCTTCATTTCTTACGACACGTGTTGGAAACGATGGCTGGTCAGGGCACTGGAGACGTGACGCCTACATCTCACGGCCACATGAGCCCTGTGGGAGCTGAACTGGAGGAGGAGGAGGAAGAGGGGGAGGGGCACAGTTGAGCACAGTTTAGGGTTCGCCAAATGGGCAGTTTTTCTAGTAATCTGACAGGAGTGGAGGAGCAGGAGCAGCCAGAGGAGCTAGAGGGTTATAAAGAAGGCGAGACAGAGGACCCAGACACACCGTGGCAGTATGCAGTGGAGATGGAGGCAGGGAGTCCTTCCGAGTCACTTGCTCAAATGGCATGATGAATGCTCACTTACTTGCATAGTGACAGCCAAATTGTCCCCATTCGGCAGAGGGATGACTTCTGGATCTCCACCGTATAGGACCCTCGCTACCGCCACAAAATAGGGGCTTTTTTTTACACCCACTGAGAGGGAGGACAAAATGACCTACTACAGAGGCATCCTATGTAGTCAGTTGGCCGATGCTATCAGCGCCATTGTCCATCCTCTTGCAGGTCTGAATCGGGGGGCCCCCTGTGCTCACCTTCCACTGCCATGGCTGCTGGGGAGGGGTGGCAGGAGCAGTACCAGCTCCATCAGCAGCAGCCTGATTCTACAGTCACTGATGAGTAGCTTTCTTCACCCGCATAGTGATGCAACTCATCAGCAGCAGGTAGACCTGGAGCAGGACTTGAACCAGCAAGTGGTGGCATACCTTGACATGCCCATGCCAACACTTTGAAGATCCGCTGGACTTCTGTGCAGCCAAACTTGATTTGTGGCCGCAACTAGCAGAGTTTGTCCTGGAATAGCTGTCCTGCCAGTAGTGTGCCATCAGAGCGGGTGTTTAGTGCGGCGGGGGCCATAGTCGCCCCAAGGAGAACTCGTCTGTCCACGAAAAATGTGGAGGGACTGACCTTTGTGAAGATGAATCAGGCATGGATCAGCCAGGATTTTCAACCACCAATGCCTGATGCATGAGAGTAGATTGACCATGGTGCCACACCAACACTTCACAAATATGGATAGTGCCAAACAGATTTAACCCCTTAACCCCTTAACGACGCAGGACGTATATTTACGTCCTGCGCCGGCTCCCGCGATATGAAGCGGGATCGCGCCGCGATCCCGCATCATATCGCGTGGGTCCCGGCGCTAATCAACGGCCGGGACCCGCGGCTAATACCACACATCGCCGATCGCGGCGATGTGCGGTATTAACCCTTTAGAAGCGGCGGTCAAAGCTGACCGCCGCTTCTAAAGTGAAAGTGAAAGTGACCCGGCTGCTCAGTCGGGCTGTTCGGGACCGCCGCGGTGAAATCGCGGCGTCCCGAACAGCTGATCGGACACCGGGAGGGCTCTTACCTGCCTCCCCGGTGTCCGATCGACGAATGACTGCTCCGTGCCTGAGATCCAGGCAGGAGCAGTCAAGCGCCGATAATGCTGATCACAGGCGTGTTAAGGCACGCCAGTGATCAGCATTAGAGATCAGTGTGTGCAGTGTTATAGGTCCCTATGGGACCTATAACACTGCAAAAAAAATGTTAAAAAAAAGTGTAAATAAAGGTCATTTAACCCCTTCCCTAATAAAAGTTTGAATCACCCCCCTTTTCCCATAAAAAAAATAAAACAGTGTAAAAAAAATAAAAAATAAACATATGTGGTATCGCCGCGTGCGTAAATGTCCGAACTATAAAAATATATCATTAATTAAGCCGTACGGTCAATGGCGTACGCGCAAAAAAATTCCAAAGTCCAAAAAAGCGTATTTTGGTCACTTTTTATATCATTAAAAAATGAATAAAAAGTGATCAAAAAGTCCGATCAAAACAAAAATCATACCGATAAAAACTTCAGATCACGGCGCAAAAAATGAGTCCTCATACCGCCCCGTACACGGAAAAATAAAAAAGTTATAGGGGTCAGAAGATGACATTTTTAAACGTATAAATTTTCCTGCATGTAGTTATGATTTTTTCCAGAAGTGCGACAAAATCAAACCTATATAAGTAGGGTATCATTTTAACCATATGGACCTACAGAATAATGATAAGGTGTAATGTTTACCGAAATATGCACTGCGTAGAAACGAAAGCCCCCAAAAGTTACAAAATGGCGTTTTTTTTTTCGATTTTGTCGCACAATGATTTTTTTTTCCGTTTCGCCGTGCATTTTTGGGTAAAATGACTAATGTCACTGCAAAGTAGAATTGGCGACGCAAAAAATAAGCCATAATATGGATTTTTAGGTGGAAAATTGAAAGGGTTATGATTTTTAAAAGGTAAGGAGGAAAAAACGAAAGTGCAAAAACGGAAAAACCCTGAGTCCTTAAGGGGTTAAGGACACATGACGTTCTCATACGTCTCCATTTCCGAGTCCTTAAGGACACATGACGTATGAGAACGTCATGTGTTTTACCGGCCCCCCGCAACCATCTGGAGCGGAGTCGGTCCCCGATGCCTGCTGAAATCGTTCAGCAGGCATCGGGGCATATCGCCCAGGGGGGTCATTATGACCCCCCATGTCGGCGATGGCCGCAGATCGCTGGACAATTCAGTCCAGCGATCTGCGGTGGATTCCGGGTCAATCGGGTCTCCAGTGACCCGGTGACCCGGAATTATTGGCTGATCGGGGCCGTCAGAGACGGCCCCGATCAGCCAGAGCCAGCAGGGGTGAGGTGGCACTGGTGCCACCTCACGATCGCCCTGATTCGTCGGCCGGATTACCGGCCGACCAATCAGGGCGCCTGCTGCGGGTGTCACTCCCGCAACCCGCTCCGCCCCTCTTCCGGAGGACGTGAGCGGGTGCGGGACGTGCACCCCGGGTGCTGGGGACCCCGATCCCCGGCGCCCCTGTTGGGATCGGGGCCCCAGGAGCGACGGCCGCGGCGGAGACGACGAGGGACTGACCTGTGCGGCGAGGATCGTTGGAGGTGAGTGACAGCCTCCTGCTGTTGCTTAGCAACAGCTCCCAGCATGCAACAAGGGCATGCTGAGAGCTGTAGTTATGCAACAGCAGGAGGCAGACCACCACAACTCCCAGCATGCCCTTATGGGCATGCTGGGACTTGTAGTTTTGCAACAGCTGGAGGCACATTCTTTCTATGGAAAAGTGTACCTTCAGCTGTTGTGTAACTACAACTCCCAGCTTGCACAATCAGCTAAAGTGCATGCTGGGAGTTGTAGTGGTGCATCTGCTGGTTGCATAACTACAACTCCCAGCATGCCCGTTGGCTGTCGGTGACTGCTGAGAGTTGTAGTTTTGCAACAGCTGAAGGCACACTGAGTTAAGTAGCAAACCAGTGTGTCTCCAGCTGTTGCATAACTACAATCCCCAGCATCCCCAGCCAAAGTAGTATGCCTCCAGCTGTTGCATAACTACAACACCCAGCATGCCCTTCCGCTGTCCGTACATGCTGGGGGTTGTAGCTTTTGCAACAGCTGAAGGCACACTGGTTGCAAAACACTGAGTTTGTTACCAAACTCGGTGTTTCACAACCAGTGTGCCTCCAGCTGTTGCAAAACTACAACTCCCAGCATGCACTGATAGACCGTACATGCTGGGAGTTGTAGTTTTGCAACAGCTGGATGTCCCCCCCCCCCCCCCCAATGTGAATGTACAGGGTACACTCACATGGGCGGATTATTACAGTAAGTATCCGGCTGCAAGTTTGAGCTGCGTCAAATTTTCTGCCGTAGCTCAAACTGCCAGCGAGAAACTACTGTGAACCCCCCGCCCATGCGACTGTACCCTAAAAACACTACACTACACTAACACAAAATAAAATAAAAAGTAAAAAAACACTACATATACACATACCCCTATACAACCCCCCTCCCCTCCCCAATAAAAATGAAAAACGTCTGGTACGCCACTGTTTCCAAAACGGAGCCTCCAGCTGTTGCAAAACTACAACTCCCAACATGCACTGATAGACCGTACATGCTGGGAGTTGTAGTTTTGCAACAGCTGGATGTTTCCCCCCCCCCCCCCAATGTGAACGTACAGGGTACACTCACATGGGCGGAGGATTACAGTAAGTATCCGGCTGCAAGTTTGAGCTGCGTCAAATTTTCTGCCGTAGCTCAAACTGCCAGCGAGAAACTACTGTGAACCCCCCGCCCATGCGACTGTACCCTAAAAACACTACACTACACTAACACAAAATAAAATAAAAAGTAAAAAAACACTACATATACACATACCCCTACACAGACCCCCTCCCCAATAAAAATGAAAAACGTCTGGTACGCCACTGTTTCCAAAACGGAGCCTCCAGCTGTTGCAAAACAACTACTCCCAGTATTGCCAGATAGCCACTGACTGTCCAGGCATGCTGGGAGTTTTACAACAGCTGGAGGCACCCTGTTTGGGAATCACTGGCGTAGAATACCCCTATGTCCACCCCTATGCAAGTCCCTAATTTAGGCCTCAAATGCGCATGGCGCTCTCACTTTGGAGCCCTGTCGTATTTCAAGGGAACAGTTTAGGGCCACATATGGGGTATCGCCGTACTCGGGAGAAATTGGGCTTCAAATTTTGGGGGGTATTTTCTGCTATTACCCTTTTAAAAAATGTAAAATTTTTGGGAAAACAAGCATTTTAGGTAAAAAAATATATATATTTTTTTACATATGCAAAAGTCGTGAAACACCTGTAGGGTATTAAGGTTCAAATTACCCCTTGTTACGTTCCCCGAGGGGTCTAGTTTCCAAAATGGTATGCCATGTGGTTTTTTTTTTTGCTGTCCTGGCACCATAGGGGCTTCCTAAATGCGGCATGCCCCCAGAGCAAAATTCGCTTTCAAAAAGCCAAATGTGACTCCTTCTCTTCTGAGACCTGTAGTGCGCCAGCAGAGCACTTTTCACACCCATATGGGGTGTTTTCTGAATCGGGAGAAATTGGGCTTCAAATTTTGGGGGGTATTTTCTGCTATTACCCTTTTTAAAATTGTAAAAATTTTGGGAAACCAAGCATTTTAGGTAAAAAAAATATATATTTTTTTACATATGCAAAAGTCGTGAAACACCTGTAGGGTATTAAGGTTCACATTACCCCTTGTTACGTTCCCCGAGGGGTCTAGTTTCCAAAATGGTATGCCATGTGTTTTTTTTTTGCTGTTCTGGCACCATAGGGGCTTCCTAAATGCGGCATGCCCCCAGAGCAAAATTTGCTTTCAAAAAGCCAAATGTTACTCCTTCTCTTCTGAGACCTGTAGTGCGCCAGCAGAGCACTTTTCACCCCCATATGGGGTGTTTTCTGAATCGGGAGAAATTGGGCTTCAAATTTTGGGGGGTATTTTCCGCTATTACCCTTTTTAAAAATGTAAACATTTTGGGAAAACAAGCATTTTAGGTAAAAAAAAAATTTTTTTTTTTACATATGCAAAAGTCGTGAAACACCTGTAGGGCATTAAGGTTCACGTTACCCCTTGTTACGTTCCCCGAGGGGTCTAGTTTCCAAAATGGTATGCCATGTGGTTTTTTTTTGCTGTTCTGGCACCATAGGGGCTTCCTAAATGCGGCATGCCCCCAGAGCAAAATTTGCTTTCAAAAAGCCAAATGTGACTCCTTCTCTTCTGAGACCTGTAGTGCGCCAGCAGAGCACTTTTCACCCCCATGCGAGGTGTTTTCTGTATCGGGAGAAATTGGGCTTCAAATTTTGGGGGGTATTTTCTGCTATTACCCTTTTTAAAAATGTAAAATTTTTGGGAAACCAAGCATTTTAGGTAAAAAAAATATATATTTTTTTTACATATGCAAAAGTCGTGAATCACCTGTAGGGTATTAAGGTTCACTTTACCCCTTGTTACGTTCCCTGAGGGGTCTAGTTTCCAAAATGGTATGCCATGTGTTTTTTTTTGCTGTCCTGGCACCATAGGGGCTTCCTAAATGCGGCATGCCCCCCAAAAACCATTTGTCGCTCCTTCCCTTCTGAGCCCTCTACTGCGCCCGCCGAACAATTAACATAGACATATGAGGTATGTGCTTACTCGAGAGAAATTGGGTTTCAAATACAAGTAAAAATTTTCTCCTTTTTATCCCTTGCAAAAATTCAAAAATTGGGTCTACAAGAACATGTTAGTGTAAAAAATGAAGATTTTGAATTTTCTCCTTCACTTTGCTGCTATTCCTGTGAAACACCTAAAGGGTTAATACACTTACTGAATGTTTTTTTGAATACTTTAGGGGGTGTAGTTTTTATAATGGGGTCTTTTAAGGGGTATTTCTAATATGAAGACCCTTCAAATCCACTTCAAAACTGAACTGGTCCCTGAAAAATTGTGAGTTTGAAAATTTTGAGAAAAATTTCAAAATTGCTACTGAACTTTGAAGCCCTCTGGTGTCTTCCAAAAGTAAAAACTCATAAATTTTATGATGCAAACATAAAGTAGACATATTGTATATGTGAACCCCAAAAAAATATATTTTGAATATCCATTTTCCTTACAAGCAGAGAGCTTCAAAGTTAGAAAAATGCAAAATTTTCATTTTTTTCATCAAATTTTGGGATTTTTCACCAAGAAAGGATGCAAGTTACCATAAAATTTTACCACTAAGTTAAAGTAGAATATGTCACGAAAAAACAATCTCGGAATCAGAATGATAACTAAAAGCATTCCAGAGTTATTAATGTTTAAAGTGACAGTGGTCAGAATTGCAAAAAACGCTCCGGTCCTTAAGGTATAAAATGGCCTGGTCCTTAAGGGGTTAAGGCACTGCTCCCCAGTACAAACATTCCTCCTCATCAGACCTTTTTTCACCCACCTTCTTCACCGGGTACTGGTATTGCTACCCACCACACCATTCTGTCACCGGGTCACTTTCAGGACTCCTGATGCTGATGCTGCCACAGGCTGTCTCATTCAGCCACTATATGGTCTCTTCTCATGCTTCAGCCAACTCCAGGCTGTGCTATTCAGCCACTATATGGTCTCCTAAAGTTTCAGCCACCTCCAGGCTGTGCCATTCATCCAATATATGGTTTACTGATGCTTCAGCCAGCTCCAGTCTGTGTCATTCAGCAACTACATGGTTTAGTGATGCTGCTGGGCCTAGGACATTACCTATATATGTGTATGTAGCAGTAGGTATCATACATTTTCAATGGAAATTTCAAAATTCCTCTTTTATTCTTTATTCTCCTCATCTGCCGCCAACTCCAGGCTGTGCCATTCAGACACTATATGGTCTCCCCATGCTGCCACAAACTCCAGGCAGTCATTCAGCCACTATATGGTCTCCTCATACTGATGCCACCTCCAGGCTGTCTCATTCAGCCACTATATGGTCTCTTCTCATGCTTCAGCCAACTCCAGGCTGTGCCATTAAGCAACTATATGGTCTCCTCCTACTGATGCCACCTCCAGACTCTGTCATTGTGCTGCCATGTGACTTCTTGTTAGATTTGTTTCTTTGTACCCACACACCGGGGCCGGGACACTAAAACTTGGAAGTTAAAAGTTCAATTTAAATGTAAAAATTTAGTAAGTAAAATTTAAAAATCATAAATTTCAATGGTCTCCTCATGCTTCTGCCAACTCCAGGCTGTGCCATTCAGACACTATATGGTCTCCTCATACTTCAACCAACTCCAGGCTGTGTCATTCAGCCAATATATGGTTTACTGATGCTGCTGGGCCTGGGTCTGGGCCTAATTTTTTTTATGGTAGCACTAGCTACCCTAAATCTTCAATTTAAATTTCAAAATTAGTCTTTTTTTCTTAGGGATTGTGAAGCCCTGTGTCTACTTATGCTGCTGCCAACTCTAGGCTGTGCCATTCAGACACTATATGGTCTCCTCATGCTTCAGCCAACTCCAGGCTTTGTCATTCAGGCAAAATATGGTTTATGATGCTGCTGGGCCTGGGTTTGGGAATACAAATTTTGTTATGGTAGCACTAGCTACCCAAAATCTTCAGTTTAAATTTCAGAATTCATCTTTAAATCTTAGCGATTGGGAAGCCCTAGTATTCTACTCGTGCTGCTGCCAACTCCTGGCTGTGCCATTCAGACACTATATGGTCTCCTCATCCTTCAGCCAACTCCAGGCTGTGTCATTCAGGCAATATATGGTTTACTGATGCTGCTGGGCCTGGGTCTGGGAATAAAAATGTTGTTATGGTAGCACTAGCTACCCAAAATCTTCAGTTTCAATTTCAAATTTTATCTTTTATTCTTAGGGATTGTTAAGCTCTAGTGTCTAATCGTGCTGCTGCCTACTCCAGGCTGTTCCATTCAGACACTATATGGTCTCCTCATGCTTCAGCTAACTCCAGGCTGTGTCACTCAGGTAATATATGATTTACTGATGCTCCTGGGCCTGGACCTAAAAATTTTTGTTATGGTAGCACTAGCTACCCAAAATCTTCAGTTTAAATTTCAGAATTCATCTTTTAATCTTAGCGATTTTGAAGCCCTAGTGTCTACTCATGCTGTTGCCAACTCTTGGCTGTGTCATTCAGCCAATATATGGTTTACTGATGCTGCTGGGCCTGGGCCTGGACCTAAAAAATATTTATGGAAGCACTAGCTACCATAAATCTTCAAATTTATTTTCAAAATTCATCTTTTAATCTTAGGGATTGTAAAGCCCTAGTGTTTACTCATGCTGCTGCCAGCTCCAAGCTGTGTTATTCAGCCACTATATGGTCTCCTCATGCTTTAGCCACATCCAAGGTGTGTCATTCAGCCACTATATGGTCTCCTCATGCTGCCAACACCTCCACCCTGTGTCATTCAGCCACTATATTGTCTCCTCATACTGATGCCATCTCCAGGCTCTGTCATTGTGCCGCTCTGCGGCAGTGACTCTAAAAGCGATGCCTGTAATCTGCATGTCATACTGAATAACAGTATTATTTCACAACCCCAGCACACTCCATATGCGTGTTAGAACACAGCAAAGTGTTCTACACCCCCTATTGAGGCTCTCTGTAGGCCAGAAATAGCCGTTTTTAAGATTTACAGCGAATACATTCAGATTGAACCGAAATCTTTCAAAAAATTTGGCGGATCAGCCGAATCAAATTTTTCAAAAGTTCACTCATCTCTAGTTCTAATGTACTACTACCGGTCATAATGACTCTTCTTAGAGTTTTTGGAATAGGCAACTATTCAAAAGTATCTCACCTCGAATGCCTCTAAAACCACTCCTCGTAAGAGAAGAGACCAAGGACATCTTGTTCCTCCTTATCTGCTCCTGAACAAGAGAGCTTTGTGTTGTACAGATCTTCCCGATCTCACTGTCTTCCCATTCTCTTTGACTCTCCAGTAGCCATTCCAAAGTATCTCGTCCCAACACATCCTATTAAGACATGAACATACACAAAACAAATCCAAAATCTCCATTCACATCATTTATAAGCAGTTGCGTTAAGGTAGGAAAAAGTTACATCTGAAAGGGCCAGGATGTAAAAGGTACTTGTACAATATACAGTAAATAGCCTGGCCATACACTGCATTATCAGGGTTAAAGGGAAATACATATTATATTGTTTTTCTGGATTTATGTACATTATTTAATATTTTACTTGTGCAACCACACAAGCCTTCACGGCGAAACGGCGTTGGGGTTTGGTGTGCTGCATAGGGGTATGTGTGTACCATGGGTCTGACCCGTCACTCTGCTGAGGCAATTTACCTTTCAGCCCACTAGCTGACACCTGGTTTTGATGTGGTGGGTTTTTGCTTTCCGCTTTTCCCCCCAACATCATAGGTGTTTCCTTTGCCCAGCTTAGTCACGGATCAGACAATTGCAGATCTTTCCACTGTTCTGCCCCCTTTCTTTGTGTCACTTTGTTATGTGCAATATCATTTGGCTGCGGCCATAGCATTTACTGTTTACATATTGAAGTGTTTACATAATCTATATCTACTTTATGCTGCATTTTGTCAGCCTTATAGATTGCATAAGTCACTTTAATATAGTACCTATCTTTTTGTATTTTTGCACATTAACTTTTTGCATATTAGCAACTACCCATCTATGCAGTAGCCATGATTTGTCTGTCTCATTGCTGTCCCTTGTTTTAATGTTTTTAAACAATTTATGTCTAATAAAGTTTAACAATTATTTATACTCATATTGTTCTGGTGTGTTTATGGAAGTTGTTCTGAAACACTGCAGCACTTCTGATGAGTAGTAGGGAGTATAGGGAGAGCTATATCAATCAAGGCCATTGGGGCAGGGAGAAACTATGATCCCATTTTAAAACAAGAAATGATTGACAGATTCCCTTTAATATAAAATACCTAGAAAACACTAGGGCCGTCAGGACCTACAATGATTATGCATACATATGGTTCCGTTATGTGTATTTACTTTATACAGTATGTGGATATTGGCTGTTGTGAACCTGCAGTCGGGATTTAGCTAAAGGATGTACAGAGGTAGCAGTCACACAGGGACCCTGGTGCCTAAGGGGCCCAAAAGCACATCTGCCCCATAAGAAACTAGTACTATAATTGCCACATGGGGCCCTGTTGCAGATTTTGCATTTGGGGCCAGAAGCTACAAGTTACGCCTCTGCCTGCAGATGTGACTGTGCCTTCACTTTTCTTGTTACTTTTTTCTTATTTCTTTTGCCTTCAAAATTTATACATTTTGAACCATAAAATCTCCATATCTCCATAAGTTTTTTAAGGTTTAAAAAAGAAGTGGTTGGTAGACATAGGTTGGTGCTTGGAAAAGCCATAGAAAGGATCTTTAAATGTGTAGTTATTAGTGTTTACTAGCAAAGCACACAGACATTGTCATAAGAACATTTCGGGCTACTACCTTGGATACAAAATGAATGTTTTCTGGTGTTAAGTAGAAGATTAATCTTCCCAGTTGTTGTATATGGATATGTGTCCAATATGTTGGATGCCTGAAGAACAGTAAGATGTACATATCATTTGCAGCCATCACAAATTACTATATAAACACACTAGGGAACATAGACAATGTAATAAAATATATCAAAAGAATAGCTACACCTATCCATGTTTTTTAACGTAAGATACTAACATAGATACTATAAGATGCTAACTACTGTAACACTGTACTATTAATGTCATTGGTAGTGTTTTAATTGAAAATTGGCTTTGATCACAACTATAAAATGTAAATGGTGATCAGAATATAATAGAAAACCTCATCATGGGAAATCTCACTGATATATTTTGCTACACAAGGCACAGTTTTAGCAGTATGCTACCTGGCAGAGTATCACAGTCTGCAAATATCCTACAAGGCAATGAGCTGAATAATAACTTATCATAATGCATGTCTAGTTAATGTGTAAATCTACTGTAGACTAAAGCCTAGCTTATTTGAGGTGTCAGGTCTCATTGGGAAATATAATTGGTTAGAAAATAGTACATATACTATACTGCAGTTTCCAATGTTTTCACTTACAAACTGAGAAAAGCAACAGAGGCATAAGCCTCCCTTTACCTAGAAGCAATCTATTATTTTTTAAGCCCATTATTTGAATTTTTGGACACCTTTGAGGGCATTTTTATTCTTGATTTATATTTATTGTGATGCAAAATATTTTTCCATAGATTTTCACCCCAGAGAAGAAATAAGAACTGGAGTCAAAGCTTCTATAAATGACTTTAATCTGAAAAAGTTGCAGCAGTTTGTACTACATGTGAAAATAAGGAGGTTGCTTAAGATAAACTAAGCAAAATGTAAGTCCTAAGGAAAAATTATTTGTACAATTTTAGGCACAAACCAAGAGTAAAAATGTACTCTATACCCTGGTCAAGGCAAAGTGGATTCCTGGTGCCATATCCCAACAGCTAAGCCCCTAGGAACAAAGGCAAATTGTAAATACCCCAACAATTCATCTTCGGTTAATATCTTTCCAAGGTTTCCACTAAATTCCTCAGACAGACAGTATGACTTAAGCTCTTCCAAGTGGAATAGTAAATGTTTCCTATTGATGCGAGAAATGTCTTCTTCTCCAATAAATCCAACCAACGGTCCCAAGAGATCCAGGTCTTGTGCAGTTATTTCTCCATATATTGGGATTTGCTAAAAGTAAGATAAATTGTTTATTCCCTTCCAACCAAATTCTTTTTTTTTTTCAAATCTGACGTGTCACTTTAAGTGGTAATAACTTTGAACTGCTTTTACCTGGCAAAGTGATTCAGAGATTGTTTTTTCGAGACATATTGTACTTTATATAAGCAGTAAATTTTTGTTGATACAAACTCTAAAATATTGTGAAAAATTTGAAACATTTTCTTTTCTCTATGTTTGAAACTCTCTACTTGTAAGAGAAATAATCATGCCAAATAAATTTAGTTATTAATTCACATCCACAACATGTCTACTTTATGTTGGAATCATTTGTTAAACATTCTTTTACTTTTTTACGACATTAGAAGGCTTATATTATTATAAGCATTTTTTCAAATTTTCTACAAAAGTTTAAAATCCCATTTTTTTGGGAACAATACATTTTATATATATATATATATATATATATATATATATATATATATATATATGTGTGTGTGTGTGTAGTGTGTATATATATATATATATATATATACACACACACACACATATATATAGGTATATATATAAATACATATATATATAGGTATATATATACAAACACATATATATCTATATATCTATATATACACACACACGCACACACATATATATATATATATATATATGTATACATATGTGTATATATATATATATATATTTATTTTATTCTTATGTTTAAGAAGTGAAAGTGAAACTAAAGCATGCCAGCGGGCACAGCGTTGGCAGCTCAGGACGGGTAAGGGACACCGGGGGAAGGGGGGACAGGTAAGGGGAACTGGGGTCTCCTAGCAGAGCAGTGTGTGTATCCCGATCCCTGTGATCGGGACACACACACTGCGCTGCTCAGGATTTTTCTGTGCGAAACTCTGCCATCAGCTAGTCAGATTTGACTAGCTGATAGGAGCGATCGCTGTGAGGGGGGGTGGGGGGTGGAGGGGACAAAACCCCCCTAGGTCCCGAGGCAAGGTGGATGGCTATAAGTGATATCCACCATCTAACCGGGCGCGGCGGGATGCTGCGAGTAGCGGCCAGTATCTGCATAAAGTACATGTATGTCATAGGTCGGGAAAACCTTCCCGGTCATGACGTACATGTATGTCATGGGTCGGGAAGGGGTTAATAAATGTCCATTTATACGGTGTGAATTAAGATAACAGCTTGTATTGCACATTATTACTATATACATGTGTGTGGTATGGCGGGGTGTGAGGTGCGGGGTGGATGTAATTACCCTAGGGGCAGATGGCATTGACCCCTTGTGTTTGTGACGCCAGGGCGTGGTTTATCCTTAACCACCCGAAGGTATACCACTGGATCCTGCGCTAGGAACGGGGCAATGAAGACACCGACGCCAAGTTACGGACAACGGTAGCTTCACTGAGGGTAAACAGTTGTTACAGTCTATGCAGTACAGCCAGGGCCCAAGGAGGTGACCAGTGACACAGAGACCTCGCAAGTTTGCTGGGACTTGTAGTTGGACTGGAGAATTTTGTGCAGGCCACGCTGGATAGACAGATGACTTGACTTGACTGATTTGTGACTGACAGGACGGTGACTATATTTTACTTGCACTTGACTTGTGGCTGCAGAACTTGACTTGAGGCTCCACTACTCTGGACACACGCTCTAGGCAAAACTTGACTGGACCTCAGCAGGAAGCAAGAGCAGAGTTAAAAAAGAGAGAAGCTGGCTCCACCCAGGGCTTATATGGGGGAGACTAGCAGGGAACCCATAGGTCACTCTGGGGGTCATCTGGTCACTGGTACCTCCTGGGTAACAATCACATGACATATCACATGGTATAACTCTTAAAGCAACATTACATTTTATAACACTTTAAATGGTAAAACATATTTACAATGGGGAAACAAGTGCAGGGTGCCTTGGGGACACTGAAGGAGGCTGCCTGACAGGACAGCAGGAGCACGGGGTAACACCTCCTGTACTGGGCTACCACATGTGTGTTTATCTTTACCTTGTGTAATGTTCCTATTTGTTTTCTTTGAATATATGTCAGTCTAACTAATTTTCTGGTTATTATCCCAGCAATAAAACACTGAAGTATATGCAGTTCTGTATTCACTATAAGACCCAAAAGACCTGTAGTGTTCTTACCAAGATATGAAGAGCTCTCTGTGCTAGAATAGACTTCTTATGAGAGGATAGTTCCATGAAACTTTTTGGGTACTTATGAGCATGTTCCAGGAATAGCTTCACCGATTCATTAGAAAGTCTATCAATTAGCTTCACTCTAAAAAAAATTACAGAATATTGATTTTATGAGTTATATTGGCAATCCATATTAAATATGACCTTATTCCAAACTGTATCCCAAGTGGACTGCTAAACAGCAACTTTTAGGTTTGGGGTCAGGCAACACTCAGGGGTGTCCTTGGCAATACAGAAACTAAGTCGTACACATTAGTCAAATTCAACCAGGTACAACTGGTATACACCAAAGGATGAGATACTTTCTTGGTGCATAACACATATATGAGTCTTGTGTAGGAGCTGCTTCCTGGCTTTAACCCCTGGCTGTGGCCAGTCCTGCACTCTCCCACCACATAAAGTCCATTGGCACTGGAGCTCTATTACTTCAGGCCTGTTTTTGCTGTAGACCTCCAGCTACAGCTTTGTTCTTTCTCAAAGTGACCTCTAACCTTTGCACTCTCTTGGGCTATTTCTATCAACATCCCACCATGACCATCATCACACACCTCATCCACCTGCAGCCATAATCACCTTAGCACCTTTACAAGCACACACCTCATTTACTACTACTCCAGTTTATTTTTCTACACCTCGACACAGGCTTTCTTCTGCCCCCTGCTGCCATGTTGTGGTAATATAGAGAAAAAGAGAAGACCGCGAACGGCGCCTTGTGTATTACCCTTGGGATAGACAAAGAATAGTGTAGCACCTTATAGGTGGCCGCTCACCTTGAAGTAGAAGATAAATAGCATATCACCTCTGATAGAGGTATAGAGGTGGAGCAGGCTGCTCAGCCGGAGGGTCCTCAGGAGTCAGGAGATCCTGTCCTGTAGTGGCATGCAAAGAGTATAGAAGAAAAGGGACCAGCAGATTCCAGGCACTGCTTGCTCAAACACCATAGGCAGAGATTAATAGTAAAAGATCCTTGCAGGGATCATATTTATTGATAAAATAATACAATTTCAGATGACGCGTTTCGAGGGTAACCCCCTCTTCATCAGATCAGTACTGATCTGATGAAAAGGGGGTTACCCTCGAAACACGTCATCTGTAATTTTATTATTTTATTAATAAATATGATCCCTGCAAGGATCTTTTACTATTAATCTCTGCTTATGGTGTTTGAGCAAGCAGCGCCTGGAATCTGCTGGTCCTTTTTCTACTATACTCTTCGCCTGCTGCCATGTTGTCACTCACTAGTAAGAAACTGTGCTACACATATCCATCCCCTACTACACACAGTAATCCTGAGGACTTTGGGGGACTATGTCATGGCTGGAAGGACAGTGTGGAAGCAGTAGGGAGTAGCAGAAGCCACCAACTGTTCTGCCCAACATCGTGGCAAAAATCCATCCTCCTAAGCACTTGCAAAGCAGATAGTGGACCAATGCTGCCAGAGCCTGCTGTCCTGCCAAACTATGCCAGCCTAGCCAGGATCTCTGCTGCTGCACTTTTATCAATGTGTGCTGAGTCTCAACATCATGTTGGGCCGCCTGATCGCCGGCCTCCACTGCTCTTTTCTGATTCTGCACTATTCCTCAGCCATGACATGGTTTACCAAAGGCCAGCAAGATACCGGGGGAGATTTATCAAAACCTGTGCATAGGAAAACTTGCCCAGTTGCCCATAGCAACCAATCAGATTGCTTCTTTCATTTTTCACAGGCCTTCATAAAAATGAAAGTAGCAAGCTGATTGGTTGCTATGGGCAACTGGTCAAGTTTTCCTTTGCACAGGTTTTGATAAATCTCCCCCACCATCTTTAGGCTTCTATCATTACCGAGCCTTACTGACCCTGCACCATCCACATAATGTAACTGTTTGTAGAGACGTGGCTAGTTTTAAAAAAAAAATCTTGATGCACAGTTACATTGTTTTGTGGAAAGGGGTTAAAGGGGTTATCCAGGAAAAAACTTTTTTTTATATATATCAACTGGCTCCAGGAAGTTAAACAGATTTGTAAATTACTTCTATGAAAAAATCTTAATCCTTTCAGTACTTATGAGCTTCTGAAGTTAAGGTTGTTCTTTTCTGCCTAAGTGATCTCTGATGACACGTGTCTCGGGAAACGCCCAGTTTAGAAGCAAATCCCCATAGCAAACATCTTCTAAACTGGGCGTTTCCCGACACACGTGTCATCAGAGAGCACTTAGACAGAAAAGAACAACCTTAACTTCAGAAGCTCATAAGTACTGAAAGGATTAAGATTTTTTAATAGAAGAAATTTACAAATCTGTTTAACTTTCTGAAGCCTGTTGATATATATAAAAAAGTTTTTCCTGGAATACCCCTTTAATGCACACCACTAGCCTTCACTATCATAACAACTGACACACTAGAGCAGTGTTCTCCAACCTGCGGACCTCCAGATGTTGCAAAACTACAATTCCCAGCATGCCCGGACAGCCAACGGCTGTCCGGGCATGCAGGGAGTTGTAGTTTTGCAACATCTGGAGGTCCGCAGGTTGAAGACCACTGCACTAGAGATTCACTGACAATCTAAAGTATATGAGGCCTCCATGTATAGGCTCTAAACTTTTGCTACAGTCCTAAACTTTCTAAATATTAATAATATGCCCTTACGGGAGATCAGTGATAAATTCTGGTCCCATCCAGCCTGTATCTTCCCAGGAAAGCTCAGGACGCTTTTGAATTTCCTCTAAGATGCACTTCCTCTATGAAAGATAAACACAGAATCTTAATGAAAGAAATCTGAAAATGTAGCTGTAGTTTCTTTTAGTGAAACTTTATTTCTTACAAGACTTTTTCGCAGACCACTAGGAATCCCTTGGAGATACTTAACCACATCTCTGATTTCCGACAGGGTGTTTAGTTGTTGCAGACTGTCACATTCAATCCCATTAGCCAGAGTTCCAAGGCTGCTATTGACAGGGAAAATATATCACATTTTATAGTGCAATGTAAGCTTATGCTTAAAGAGAATCAGTCAGCCACAATTCATGCTCCAAAAATGCTGACACTGATAGATAGCTGTTTGGGTAAGGAGACACATGGTACCTTTCACCTTTTACCTGTGCTTCCATAACAAAGAAAAAATATTTTATTCTCCTGTCTGAAGTGTCAAACAGACATTCTCAAACCCCTAAAGTGCTAAAGGCTAGACCACCTCCTCGCTCCCTCTCCCATCGCTATCCAGGCTTGATTGACAGCTGGTAGCCGGGCACTGTTTTCGAATCTCGCACCTAGACACAATTTGCATGCACAGAGCAGGACGGAGATTTAAAAACAGTGCTTAAAGGGGTACTCCGGTGAAAATTTTTTTACTTTTAAATCAACTGGTGGCAGAAAGTTAAACATATTTGTAAATTACTTCTATTAAAAAATCTTAATCCTTCCTGTACTTATTAGCTGCTGAATACTACAGAGGAAATTCTTTTCTTTTTAGAATGCTCTCTGATGACATCACGAGCACAGTTCTCTCTGCTGACGTTATTATAATAATAATATCGCATTATTTATTGTTGTCCTTAGTGGGATATGAACCCAAGTCCCCAGCACTGCAAGGCAGCAGTGCTAACCACTGAGCCACCATGTTGCCTTTAGCATATATCTGCTATGCATGGATGCTAAAATGGACAGAGATGTCAGCAGAGAGCACTGTGCTTGTGATGTCATCAGTGTTCCAAAAAGAAAGAAATTTCCTCTGTAGCATTCAGCAGCTAATAAGTACTGGAAGGATTAAGATTTTTTAATAGAAGTAATTTACAAATATGTTTAACTTTCTGCCACCAGTTGATTTAAAAGTAAAAAGGTTTTCACCAGAGTACCCCTTTAATGCTGGATGTTGAGCCTTGACAGGGATGAGAGGGGGAGTGAGGAGGCATTCAAGGCTTTAGCACTTCAGGGGGCATTAGAACAACAGTTTGGCAGTAAAGAATCAAAGCTTTTTTTTTTACATTATGTAGGCACAGACAGATGGAAGGTATCTGATTGATTCAATTTATGTTGCACATTAAACAACAGGGCAATGCAATACTCATTCCTAATGAAACATTCAGGGCTCCTCTGGGAGATTATCTCATTACACATACACTTACAGGATTGTATTCTTGGTCAGATTTGCACCGGCTTGAATCTTTCTCCAAAGAAACTGAGTCTGTTCCAAAAGATAACAGTACATTGATACATTACACTCATTCACTGGATGTGTTAGAAAAAGTTTACTATAGAATCATTCTATTCCTAATCCATTTTAAAGGGGTACTCCGGTGGAAAACTTTATTTTTTTTTTTGTAAATCAACTGGTGCCAGAAAGTTAAACAGATTTGTAAATTACTTTTATTAAAACATCTTAATCCTTCTAGTACTTATTAGCTGCTGAATACTACAGAGGAAATTATTTTTCGGAACACAGAGCTGCTGACATCATGACCACAGTGCGCTCTGCTGACATCTCTGTCCATTTTAAGAACTGTCCAGAATAAAAGAAAATCCCCACAGCAAACATATGCTGCTCTGGTCAGTTCCTAAAATGGACAGAGATGTCAGCAGAGAGCACTGTGTTCCAAAAAGAAAATAATTTCCTATGTAGTATTCAGCAGCTAATAACTACTGGAAGGATTAAGATTTTTTAATAGAAGTAATTTACTAATCTGCTACTTTCTGGCACCAGTTGATTTAAAAAAAAAAAAGTTTTCCACCGGAAAATGTCCAAATATAAGTGTATACAAAATATACCATTATATATACTTGTCACTTCCGTGACCCATGTTATGCCAGACAATAGTGAAAGACCTTTAAAGGGGTACTCCGGTGCTTAGAAATCTTATCCCCTATGCAAAGGATAGGGGATAAGATGCCTGATCGCGGGAGTCCCGCTGCTGGGGACCCCCGTGATCTTGCACGCGGCACCCCGTTTGTAATCAGTCCCCGTAGCGTGTTCACTCCGAGACTGATTACCGGCGACCACAGGACGGGCGGCGTGTGACGTCACGCCCCCGTGTGATGTCATGCTCCGCCCCTCAATGCAAGCCTACGGGAGTGGGTGTGATAGCTGTCACGCCCCCTCCCGTAGGCTTGCATTGAGGGGCAGAGTGTGACATCACACGGGGCAGGGGTGTGATGTCACACGCCGCCCGCCCTGTAGTCGCCGGTAATCAGTCCCAGAGCGAACACGCTCCGGGAACTGATTACAAACTGGGTGCCGCGTGCAAGATCACGGGGGTCCCCAGCGGCAGGACTCCCGCGATCAGGCATCTTATCCTCTATCCTTTGGATAGGGGATAAGATGTTTAAGCACCGGAGTACCCCTTTAAGATCTTTAGCCAGCTGTTCCATACACTAAATGTTGATAAACTTCAACTAATTCATCTTATGAACACATTTATCCAAGCCTTTTTTTTTTTTTTTTTACTTTTCTTTAAAGGGGTGCTCTGCCCCTAGACATCTTATCCCCTATCCATAAAATAGGGGATAAAATGTCTAATCGCGGGGGTCCCCAGCAGCGGGACCCCTGCAATTAGACATTTTATCCCCTATTTGATCTCCCGTTTAGAGACTTACATTGAGGGGGCATGGCCGTGATGTTACGAGCAGGGCCGTGACGTCACGAGCCTCCGCCCCGCATCGCCAATCATCCGGCATGGAGCGCAGTTCGCTCCATGCACATGATGTCTGGGGTGCCGCAGTGTCCAGTGGCGGGACCCCCACAATCAGACATCTTATCCTCCATCCTTTGGATAGGGGATAAGATGTCTAGGGGCGGAGTACCCCTTTAAGGTTCATATCACAGGTTACAATCCACAATCCAAACCCAAGAGTCAGTGAAAGATTCCTAAACCATGGGATATTATTATGTCAACATATTATAGCTCTATATTGTTGACATAACAAACCGCCCTTTGGGTGGAATGTTATTACTGCTTCTAGGACTTGGATTTAGAATATTGAGGTGTACATGAGAGTCACTTTGTAAAGTAACATTGTACAGATACAGCCAGGCATAACTTTCTAACATGAGATTTAAAGGGGTACTCCACTGGAAAAAAAAAATTTAAATCAACTGGTGCCAGAAAGTTAAACAGATTTGTAAATTCCTGTAAGAATAGAGATTGGTGCCGAGGTAAAGTAGGCAAATACACCTATACCCAGGTGTGTAATAACAATATTGAGAAAAAGAGAAAAGGACTGCCTACACCTCAAGGACAGTAATTAAAGTACATTTTAGTTAGTGATTGGCTGAGACCGTGCTTCAAATATTGATATTATAAATGTATTTAAAACATATCATAAACACTAAATGCAGAAAAATTTCCCTCACAGGGCCCTTGTGGGGGGGATGGTTACAAACATATATCATGAGAGGGTAAACATCAGGTTCAGTGCCGTCTGAACCAGCCGTGCCAGCGTATGCAAGTGCCCACAGGGCAGCGCAACATAGCGAGGTATACAAGGAAATCTCATCATCTGGTAATACAGTGATCCCTCAACTTACAATGGCCTCAACATACAATAGTTTCAACATACAATGGTCTTTTCTGGACCATTGTAACTTGAAACCGGACTCAACATACAATGCTATGGAATCTGCAAAACATGTCAATGGCTGGAAGAACCGACCAATCAGAATGGACATTCACTGGTAAAACCCATGTATTCCTAAAGTGTATGCCTTAACTGGTGTCTGGTAGCGCCCCCTACAGTACAGGGTAGTATTACATGTTCTGTACTACTTTTAACCTATGCCAAGGTTAGCTGCTCCTTTGGACACCAAGTAAGGCTCCATTTTACTTTTTTTTTAGGGCATTATGTGTTCTGTAGAGGACCCTGAAGAAGCTCCTGTCCTCTACATAGACCAGTGTTTCCCAACAAGGGTGCCTCTTGCAAAACTACAACTCCCAGCATGCCCGGACAGCCTTTGGCTGTCCGGGCATGCTGGGAGTTGTAGTTTTGCAACAGCTGGAGGCACCCTCGTTGGGAAACACAGAAATAGAAAATGATTTACAGCTCCCAGCAGATCTCTATTACTTTTATATGTAAGGATTTGCTTTATCTCTATTAGTTATCTACTTATTTTTCTTTAATCCTCCATTTTTTTCCTATTTTTGGATGACATTTTGGTGGCTTCAGAACCTATTACCAGGTTTCCATAGAGTTATGGTCTCAACATACAATGGTTTCAACATACAATGGTCGCACTGGAACCGATTAATATTGTAACTTGAGGGACTACTGTATATTTTTATTGTATTACACAGCATTCCACTGATCTATATTGGATAACATTCTGGACTCCTATATACTTGTTCACACTATTTTTCCCGGACTCCTTTGCTTTATACCGGATTATCAGACAGATAGAATTGCCGAACTAACGGTCACACTGCAGTTATATTTTTATATTTAAACTCTACCATGTCTCATGATATATGTTTGTAACCATCCCCCCCACAAAGGCCCTGTGAGGGGAATCTTTCTGCATTTAATGTTTATGATATGTTTTAAATAAATTTATAATATCAATATTTGAAGCACAGTCTCAGCCAATCACTAACTAAAAATGTACTTTAATTACTGTCCTTGAGGTGTAGGCAGTCCTTTTCTCTTTTTATCAGATTTGTAAATTACTTTTATTAAAAAATCTTAATCCTTCCAGTATTTATCAGTTGCTGTTATGATCCACAGGAAGTTCTTTTCTTTTTGAATTTCCTTTCTGTGGTCAGACAGAAAAAAAATTCAAAAAGAAAAGAACTTCCTGTGAATCATACAGCAGCTGATAAGTACTGGAGGGATTAAGATTTTTCAATAGAAGTAATTTACAAATCTGTTTAACTTCCTGGCACCAGTTGCTTAAAAAATGATTTCCAGTGGAGTACCCCTTTAACTATAACAGGATCTTATGATGTTGGAGTAATAATTCTTAGTAACTGTGTAAATTTAATATGCACGTTGCTGGAATCTTCACATTTCAAGATATTTGCTTGACGTCAGGGAGTTAGTCTACTGTTTACCTTCTGTGGAAACTAATGTAATACATAGCTAGCCTCAGAAATGGATAAGATTGTATCAAGCTTAGTCAGCTGTTACCTGCTGTGGCATCCAGGCAACTTCTCCATACAAGCTCATGTTCCGAAGTAGTATTTGTGTGTCCAAATGCAACAGTTTCAATGGTGCAAAGGGAAGAAGACAGGAGAACTGCTCAGGCCAGAGTTCAACATCTTGGATATGTTTCTACAAAAATAAAAATAAAACAACATTACTAAACAATAGAAATAACTATGTATAATGTTCTAATCTCAGGCACCGGTCAACATAACAATATTTCATTATGATTATTTGCATAATTTTATATAGTAATAAAAACACATTGCAACAATCAAAACACTCAACTTGGGAAATAGTGCTATATGCTATTGTACAATTTTTTTAATTATTTTTTATTATTTTTTTTTACAAATTTGTGACAGCCAGGAGGATTACAAAACTATAAAAAAAAAAAAAAAACTAGTTTAATGCACTCTTGCCAGCTAGCACTGTTATGGGGAAACTGTGGCTAGATGGCACATGTATGGTAGCACTTCAGCTGGTACTGCTATGGGGTCAGATTGACTGACATTGTTATATGGCACTGTGGCTGGCACTTTTAGGTAGCATTGTTGCCATCACCGTTATGGGGGAATTTTAAATGCAATGGGGTCACTGTGGCTCATTGTTCTGTGGAAATTTTGCCTCCCAGAACTGATGTAGGAGAATGTTTTAGGGGATATTCACATGTACAGTATCCAGCATATATTTGATGCACAGGATTTGAAGCTGTGTTCATTCATTTAGTTTACAATGAAATCTGCAGCATAAAATCTGCAGCTTCAAATGTTGTGCATCAAATATGCGCAGGATACTGTACAGGTAATTACACCCTAAGGGTAGGGTCACACTTGCCGTATTTTAGTGCGTTTTTGCTGCTTCATATTTTCTTACCTATTGAAGTCAATGGGTAGCAAAATCAGCTGAAAAAAATACACAGCAAAATAAGGCACCTGTGACCCTACCCTTAGGAAGCATTTTAAAGAGGGATATTTGTTAAATATGCACCACTGCATGCAGCTTACACATAATCAATGTCTTGGCTTTATCATCTCCTGAAATTTAGAGGTATGGTTTCAATTAAAGGAGAAAAAAAAAAAAAGGGACAGAAATCACTTAAAAATAACATAAAAGGCCACACTTATTAGTTACTGACACAAGGGCAGGTTAGGCACCTATTCCCATTATGATGCAGATCAGCCACAAAATGGCTGATCTGCATCATAATGGGAATAGGGGCCTAACCTGCCCTTGTGTCAGTACCAGTAAGTGTGGCCTTTTTTCTGTGATTCGGGTGATTTTTAATTAAGCCTAGATTCTAAGGCTAGAACAATGATCATGCTAATCATAATAATGCCAATAATGCCAATAAGGCTCCTTTCACACTATATTATTGTTCCGTTTAGGAACTTCCGTCAGAAGTTCCGTCACTATATCGGGGAAAACCGGCCGTTACAAAACCCCTGACAGCCGCGACTAAATCGCATTGCAGCCTATGGGGTGTTGGAACTGCCCATTTGCACCCGTATATGCCCACACGATGTCACTATATAAGGTCCGTAAGGAATTATGGGCATATGCGGGTGCAAACAGGCAGTTACAAAACCTCATAGGCTGCAATGCAATTTAGTCAGGGCTGTCAGGGGTTTTGTAACGGCCGGTTTTCCCCGATATAGTGACGGAACTTCTGACGGAAGTTCCTAAACGGAACAATAATATAGTGTGAAAGGAGCCTAATTATACTTACAAGTCATGTAACAGTGTTTATGAATTTGTATTTAACAATACATGGATTGTGGAATGGAAAACATTAGTGACTTGATTCATGTATTCGGGTGCCAGAAATACTTTTATTATACTTCACTTAAAGGAGATCTCCAGCGATAAAAACGAAAAAATTAACTTATCCCCTATCCACAGGATAAGGGATAAGTAGCTGATCGTGGGGGGTCCAAGCGCTGGAGACCCCCTCCTCAGTGAGGAGCACATGCTGCAGCCAGCACGTGCTTCATTCATTTCTATGGGAGCGCCGAAAGGATCTGAGTACAGCACTCGGGCATCATCGGCGTTCCCATAGAATGGATGAAGGGAGCACATGCCGTCTACAGGTAGTCAACAAGCGCTTCTTACTGAGAGCAATAGGATCCCCCCGTCCCCGTGATTGTGTGTATGTGTGTGTGTGTGTGTGGGGGGGGGAAACGGTCTGACCCCCCGCACTCAGCTACTTATCCCTTATCCTGTGGATAGGGGTTAAGTCAATTTTTGCCGGAGTACTCCTTTAAGCTGTTTTGGTACAGAAGAAGTAGATAACTTGCATCTGCCCTATAAGCATTTACACTATTTGGTACACATCTTACCCTTAATGACTGCATTAAAGCCGCTTTCTGAGCAGCCGTCAATAGAGGCAGGGAAGGACGTAGACACTGGCAAACTCTGGCCAAAAGAGAGGTGGAAAGAGAGCGCAAGTGCTCTGGGCTGAGAACCGGAAGCAAGGGGTGCAGTTCACAAAGCACCTGCTCTGCAACCTAAAAATACAAAAAAATATGATCGAATTATTTGAAAGTGCATGTTCTATTTTTGCAGTCATATATCATTTTTAGTGAGGCAAAATGTACTATTAATCCTCTCCAAGACAGCAGACACTACTATCATATTACAAAAGATACGCCATAAGGTGGGAGTTTCAGATAGTAGATTTATTGATCCATTTTGTAGCAGCTATATATAGGTTTATGTGACATATATACGTCGAGGACTGCCCAGATGTATACATCTCTCAGACACTGCTTACCGTATTGTGAACCGAGGGTAAGAGATGGTAGACCATATTTATCAAGCTTATAGTAACATTTGTTTTGTTGCCCATAACAACCTGTCAGCGCTTGGGTCATTTCTCATATCGCTCTGATAGAATGAAAGCTGAACTCTGGTTGCTAGGGGCAACAAATAGAATCTTACTTTAAGGCAGCTTGACAAATCTCCCCAATGTATCTACCACTAATACCCATTCTAATGGGAGGAGGGGGTCTGTACATCCTGAGGAAAAATCACATTGTTTATTTTTTTTCCTATTAAAGGGTACCTCTCATCAAAAAAACTTTTGATATATTATAGATTAATGTATGCAGAATAACTTTACAATTGCATGTTATTAAAAAATATGCTTCTTTCTATTTAATTTTCCACTTTGAAGAAATGACCACTAGGGGTCTCCCTACCAGTCCTGGCAGCAAGCATTTCAGACTCATGCTGGAGTCCTAAACACTACGAGCTGCCAGTCTGCTTTGTTCACAAAGGAGAACACTCAGAGCTGCCAGCCTGCTTTGTTCACAGCCTGTTTGGCTGTGAACAAAGCAGGCTGGCAGCTCTGAGTGTTTAGGACTCCAGCATGAGTCAGAAATGCTTGCTGACAGGACTGATCGGGAAAAATACAATAGAAAGAAGCATATTTTCCATTAACATGCTATTGGAAAGTTATTCAACATTTATTAATCTAAAATATATCAAAAGTTTATTTGATGAGAGGTACCCTTTAACTATACAAGAAGTACACAAATATACATATTACACTGATCAGGTGGTGATCACAATGTGAATGTATAGGTAGGCCAAATGAGGTGTCAGATGGGGGAAAATACTCACCAGTCAAAATATATGCACGTACAGGCTCCTGTGCCTACATTTAATACTTACATTTAATTTTGAGGTAATGTTAGTGAGTATTGACAATGCCTGAAAGAAAGGAAACAATGGTTATCTCAAGTATGTCAGAATGCTTAGAATGCCCACTGTAAAGTATGTTTTATTCAACTAACGAGAAGCATAACAAAGGGACAGACACATTTCTAGCAGTAAGTCCCTGGTGCGGTAGCATGCCGCGGTTCCTGGGCACTTGTGCCAAAAAGCAGTCATAAGAGATAAGTCCAGACCCCGATTACCGCACTGTTCATAGGGAAACACCTGTCAATTATTGGAAGGCCTAATATAGTGTTATCCTCTCCTTTTGTTATGCCCCTAGCTTTATGCGGGGGAGAACAGAGATCCTGACATGATTCTTCCTGGAAAAATAATTCAACTGAATACTCAATTGCTGGCGGATGTTAAAGCCAATTCCCCAAAGTATCTGCAAAGATTTAAAGGAATTGTGGCCCATAACAGAATAAAAATGAACATGCTCAATAAAGCTATACTCTCAGTTTTAGTTTTGAAGGACATGACAGGTCATCTTTAAAGGGGTATTCCCATCTCAGCTTGTTATCTCCAATCTATAGTGGAGATGTTCAGGTGTAGGATATGATGTAAAAAAAAAAACTAAGTTACAGCCAAAATAACATAATTGGCAAACAAGTATACATTCTCTATTTAGAAAGATCAGGAACCCAGTAATCCAATGAAATGTCACATAAAAGTTGTGTGATGCACCCCTAATAAAAATGCATGGCGACTTTAAATCTTCTTCTGTGGCACATATAACAGATTTAAAAAAAAACACTAAAGGTGATTCCTGAACAACTTGTAATAGCTGCAGCAAATGTAATATTGCCTTTTATGATAATTTGTGGTGCAATAATTTGGTGTATATGTTCAACAACTGTGAGGTGGTATAGGATGACAAGTGCCAAGTCCTGTAGTGTGTGCCATTTTTTCCTATTAATTGTCTTGTTATCCTTAGTTTTTATGACACTATTGATAAATGTGCTCCGATGTTTACGGTAAAAACAGCAAGAGATATTCATTACAAGGACGTTCACACTACAAGTAGGTGCTAATAGTTTAGCAAGATGCTAATCTATAGAGCAAACCTATTCGAGAAATGACACTACAGATTTGGGGAGGTGGTTATTAAAGTATGGTAACAAAATGAGTTAACCTAGAATGATCAAAAACAGAATATAAATTAAAATAATACATTTCACAATTTTTTTTGTTTTTTCAAGAATATCAATTCCCAACCTCGGGATTAATGATAAACACTATCCTCCAGGGCCTTGTAGATAACATACCTGGGCAGCAGAAAGATCTGATGCTTGCAGTTGAGGAAGTAGAGACGTAACAAAATTTGTTTGAAGAGACTGGAAAAATGTGACCCCCATTTCTGGAAGCAAACTTTTCCATCCAGTCATCTCATCAATGTCCAGCGTCTGTAAATTAGTCCTTTTCAGTAAACTTACTAAGGAGTAAGCCAGCTGAAATACAAAGCAAGTCAAATTATAACAATGAAAGGCATCATAATGAAAAACTTACAACACATCTGTAATTTTACTTAAAGAAGATGTCCAGCGGTAGGAAACTTAGCCCCTATCTGCAGAATATGGCAGACGTGTCTCACGGGTGATCGTGGGACTACCAGTGGTCTGACCCCCCGCGATCTCCCGTGCAGCTCAGCTCCTGTGTGTGATGTTTATGTGTCTCTGCTTCTCCCATATAGATGAATGGGAGGGGTGTGCTATGACCAGCTGATGTGATGGGTATGAAACTTTCTCTAACAGAGCTGAGCCAGGGCCGAGCCATGGGATATCGTGGGGGGTCCCAGCGGTTGAACCAACACAATCAGACACTTATCCCCTATTCTGTGGATAGGGCATACGTTTCTTACTGCTGGACATTTTCTTTAAAACGTTTGTAAAATGGTAATTGCATAAAGCAAAAACACTTGTAATTTACATATAAATGACTATGAATTTGCTGCAGATTCACAGTTTTGACTTCCTTATTAAAGTTATTTGCAGATATCTACTTTTGTTTACTCTTTCCTTCCAAGTTTGTCCAGAATGCCCATGCAAGTTGCCAAGAATTTATCGGGTACGTTCCCGCCACAGGACACACCTATACTTCCTGTCTATTCCCTGTCTCTTCTGGACGCAGTGTGCAAGAAGTGCAAGAATTGCTAAGTTTGGCAATAAATAAAATAAAATTGGAATACAAAAAATGGTACCAATAAAAAGTACATCTTGTCCTGCAAAAAGTAAGCCCTCACACAATGCTGTCGGATAAAAAATAAAAAATAGACATGGCAACACAAAAGAAAAAAAAAATGATTTAGTTGAAAAGAAAAAAACAAAAAAAGAAAAAGCTTTATAAATTTTTATTTATATATTAACTGGCTCCAGAAAGTTAAACAAATTTGTAAAGTGCTTCTATTAAAAAATCTTAATCCATCCAATAATTATCAGCCGCTGAAGTTGAGTTGTTCTTTTCTGTCTGGCAACAGTGCTCTCTGCTGATATCCCTGCTTGTCTCAGGAACTGCACAGAGTAGAAGAGGTTTGCTATGGGGATTTGCTTCTACTCTGGACAGTACTCGAGACAGGTGTCATCAGAGAGCACTTCAACAAAGAACAACTAAACTTCAGCAGCTCATAAGTACTGAAAGGATTAAGATTTTTTAATAGAAGTAATTTACAAATCTGTTTAACTTTCTGGAGCCTGTCGATATATAAAAAATAGTTTTTTCCTGGATAACCCCTTTAAGGACACAGGTCAGATTTGAAAAATGGGGTTTGGCCATAAAGGTCAAAACAGCCCATGTCCTTAAAGGGTTTAAGGGGTACTCCACTGCGCCAACATTTGGAACATTTTGTTCTGAACGCTGGGTGCGGGCTGCCACGCCCCCTCCCATGGACTTACATTGAGGGGGCGTGGCGTGAAGTCACGAGGGCCATGACCGCGACGTCACAACCCCCGCACCCAATGATCAGAACAAAATGTTCCGAACGCTGAGGCAGTGGAGTACCCCTTTAAGGAAAAGTATTTATACAAATGCATTTATAGTAAATTAAATACACTAATTTAATAAAAGTCTCAAGTCATACTATAACAACAACTTACTCTTCCACGGTGGGACAGTGTTCTCAGTGACACACATTCAAGCAGCCTCTTCTCCACTGTTCCTAGTGGGTAATGAAAGGGCTGAAACTGTTGTAGATCTTCATATGTCAAGTAACAAATAAGATGACCAAGCCTGCAAGAGTGAAATTACAATGAAATTCATGGGGAATGTAACTTTTTCCTAACTTTATTTTGGAATAGAGACAACCATTGATCTTTATTAGAGGAGGTTACACAGCATTACATAAACATAGTTGCTTTTTTCCAAAAATTTGCCACATCTGTCTCCTCAATGTTGTGTGTTACAACTCTGCTCCATTCACTTTAATGAAACTGGGCTGCACTGCCACACAACCTGAGGGCAGTTTCTGGAACAAATCAGGTCTGTTTTTTTCTAATCACTTAAGGGTATGTTTACACGCAGATTTTATGCGCAGATTTGATGCACAGGATTTTCTGCTGCAGATTTCAATGTAAACTAAATGACTGGGCTTTACTTCTAATCTGCAGTTACAAATCTGTGCAGGATCCTGTACTTGTGAATACACCATAAAGGGGTTTTCCTATTTCCCCTCTTTAGCTTCATGCTGCGGAGAATCCACTCACACATCATGGTTTTATAGTGGGCAGACTATTCCTGTAAGAATGATGCTCCAGGCCAGCACCGCTATGAGGATGTTGTTGCTGCTGGCCGGAGCATGCGTACTTCTGATGCTCATAACAGCAGAGCTTGCAGCCCTATTCTCTGCTCCAGCGCCGTTTATTGCAGAAAAGGGAATCATCCCAAGATATGGTAAGAGCTGTTGTGACGATCCCCTGTATGATCCCATGCATTTGCCCAAATAAAGTTCCCTCACTGTAAGCGATATCCTCAACTCCTGTACTGGCGACACAGCCCTATATTGCAGAGAGAGAGAGAGAGAGAGAGACGTCAATGGCCCAGCTACTGCCCCTACAGCATAACGGTGGACGGAAACCTAGACAAGAGCATACAGCAAGAGGGATTGACCAGAGAACATAACAGGAGAACAAGATGAGTTGGGTAAGAACTATTGGCAAAAATGTATAACCTGACATGCACTACCCATCTAGATATGACTGTGCAGACATTAATAACCCTTTAAGCAGCTCTCTTGCTGTCCTATAAATCAGTACATTCTGGGGCCATCACTTTGATAACTTTCACTTATATTTTCTGTTGTTAGATTAAGAGCTCTAATATCCCCATGGATCAGTTTCCACTGGAACCCCCTTTATATTGACCAAATCACTGACCTAACCAGAAACCAGTCTTTAATAATTCTGTTATTGCCTTCAGTGAATGGTTGTATAGATTGTAAATTCCTATTTTATTTTTTTTTTTTTTTTTTTAGATAATTTAGCTTAAATATCCTTTCAGTTCAACACGTAGTTCCACTGTTAGGCTGGGTTCACATACTGTATGTCCAGCATCCGGCATAGGTGAACTCAGCCGAGATCTTGATGCAACTGATGCCACAACTGATGATTAGTTGTCATCAGTTGTATGGCATCCATAGTCCATTGTTTCTGGATGCTGGACATTGTGCCCTCCAGTGTGTCCAACCATCCGGCGTCAAAATTAAGATGCTGGATGATTGTGAACTGTCCTATTTAAATTAATGGAATCAGTTCTATCATGCGTTTCCCTCCGGTGCACACCAGAGGGAAACTTTGCCAGATGCCTGATATATGTGAACCCAACCTAATTCAGTTCCATGTTCTACTGCTCAACAATATCTTTCATTTGGTTTTCTTGTAGAGAAACTTTTAGCAGTTCCATCCACATTATCACAACTTGCTGGCTTGCCTCTCCGACCCCTGCCCATTAGGCCCTTTAATCCTCCAAGTGCCCCTGTCTTCATAGTGGTCATCCTCACATCACTCAGGAACTGACCAATAAAACCTTAAGCTTTCACAATGTTCGTGCTCCATATGGTTACAAGCTAGCTTGTGTTCTTGATCCACTTTGGGGACATTACCTGTTAAAGTTAAGGAACAGACTCTACTCCCTACTTTAGCCCTAAATCAAATCCTTTAGTGAACCAGTAGGCTACACTGGTTCACTGGTCGATACACACTAAAATGGAAGAGTGCCATCACATACTGTATTTTCAGTCATCCGATTCAGTTTCCCTCCAGCACTGTAGAAAAGGGCCAGTGGGAAACTGGTGATTGATCTGGCACCTCAATTGGGAACGTATTTTGCAGTGTTCCCCTGTCCAGACTGCAGAAATAACAGGGTGCTGGACCAGACACAGCTGATGCACTTTGCCATCACTTGTGGCCATTATTCCAGCTCAGTACTGAGCTGGATCGCTGGAAATATGCAAAGGAACCCTAACTGCTGCTTTGGTTAATTGTACAGTCTAGAAGTACATAAAGTAAGCAAGAATTTAAAGGGGCACTCCAGTGGAAAACAATTTTTTGTAAATCAACTGGTGCCAGAAAGTTAAACAGATTTGTAAATTACTTCTATTTAAAAATCTTAATCCTTCCAGTACTTATAAGCTGCTGTATGTTCCACAGGAAGTTTTTCCTTTTTGAATTTCTTTTCTGTCTGACTACAGTGCTCTCAGCTGACACCTCTGTCCATGTCAGGTACTGTCCAGAGCAGGAGCAAATCCCCACAGAAAACCTCTCCTGCTCTGGACTGTTCCTAAAATGGACAGAGGTGTCAGCAGAGTGCACTGTGGTCAGACTGAAAGGAAATTCAAAAAGAAAAAAAAATCCTCTGGAGCATACAGCAGCTGATAAGTAATGAAAGAATTAAGATTTTTAAATAGAAGTAATTTACAAATATGTTTAACTTGGCACTGGTTGATTGTTTTCCACTGGAGTACCCCTTTAACTCTTGGCCACTGTACTCAGGGACGACTTTAACGCGGGGCAAAAGGGGCAGCTACCCTGGGCCCTGTCATTCCTGGGGCCCCAAAGCAGCTAGCCCTTTAGCCCCATGCTAAAGCAGCTAGCCGCCGCTGCCGGTCCAGGTAGGGCCGGCCCTGCTGCTGCGGCTCACTGTTCTAAAGTGGCGCAGCGGCCTTTAAAACAGTGAGCCTGTGGCAGGGACTGATGGGGGATGTAGCGCAAATGACGTTCCTCCGCAGACCCGCGCAGGAGGATGTCAGCGACGTCACACAATCCCGCCGCCGCAGGAAAGAAGAAACCACGGACGGCTAGGTGAGTGTGTATGTAAGTGTATATGTCGTTAGTGTGTGTCTGTAAGTGTATGTCAGTAGTGTGTGTCTGTAAGTGTGTGTCGGTCGGTCAGGTGCGGGGGTAGTGTGCTGTCTAACCTTACATGGGGAAACTATGCTGTCTACCTGTGGGGGAATACTGCTGCATATCTAATGTGAAGGAACTATGCTGTCTACCTAATGTGGGGGTACTATGCTGTCTACCTTATGTGGGGAAACTATGCTGTCAACCTAATGTGGGGGAATACTGCCGCATATCTAATGTGAGGGAACTATGCTGTCTACCTAATGTGGAGAAACTATGCTGTCTACCTAATTTTTAGGGAAACTATGCTGTCTACCTAATGTGGGGGGACTATGCAGTCTACCTAATGTGGGAGAACTATGCTGCCTACCTAATGTGTGTGTGTGTGGGGGGGGGGGGCAATTTCACTACAGACGGCCCTGACTGTACTGAAATTGTCTGAAAACAGAAATTGCAATCCTTTTAATATACATTCACATCTACACACAATAGAGTTCAAACATGGATAAGCGAACAAATGACACAATTCTCTAGATAAAGATATTTCTGTAGATGATAATATACCTCTGTACTTTGTCTACATCTTTGCTGATGTTCATAAGGCTTTGTGCCACATACCGGCCTTGTATCATCCCCACGTTCCCATCTTTCCAGCCATCTGCCAGCAATTTAATCTGAGAGGGACAAAAGAAATGATTAGTATAACTGTCAGTACCTAGCTAGCGTCTCCTTTATTCTGCATTTGTACACTTGCCTAGCACAATAATCCTATGTATAATGCATCAGTCAAATGTGCTGTCATGACTTCTATCACATTAGAATCACAGTCAGATTATATTCAGGATGACAAATAATAGGGCGTCTTGCCCATTCCTATAAATATTAGATTGCTCGGTGCTCGTTTATAGTGTTTCATTCAGACTCTGTTAGTACCGGTAGAAAACCACTGACACATAACTGACTTAAGTACTAAATGTATGTGACCTCCCTAACACGCTCTAATTTAACTCATTATAGTTTCTTAACTTATTTCACAATACCCCATAACATTTTTTGAATGGGCAGTATACAGGCATATTAAGGGAAGATTTATCAAAACCTGACCGGAGGAAAAGTTGCTGCATTGCCCATAGCAACCAATCAGATCGCTTCTTTCATTTTTCAGAGGCCTTTTAAAAAAAATGAAGGAAGCAATCTGATTGGTTGCTATGGGCAACCCAGCAACTTTTCCTCTGGACAGGTTTTGATACATCTCCCCCATTGCCATGTGTATATTATAAATAAAAAAGCACAAACCTGATCAGAGCTGAGCTGCACAAAGTGGCAATATGGCAGGAATGGAAGAAGCGGTTGAATAGACCTCAGAAAGTGCGGTGGCCACGATGGGACTTCACCAAAAATGTCAGCTTGTAGGAAATGTTTAGCAAAAGCACGCTTCTGAGTAACCTTCATTTCTTGACTGTGGATTTTTATTGCATCTAATCTAGAACAAATGATTACTTTTCAGCACAATCTACATACAGTAGAAGCTTCTGTATAATACAAGTATGTTGTCCTGTACTATAGTGGGCAGGCGCTTAAAATAGTGTCCGTGTTCATTATGTTGCCATGCAGTTGAAAAAGGCTGTAGTGGACGGAACGTGTGCTGCTTTTGTATATGCATCACTTTGCCTGAATAAAGAAACACTTTATAGCAGACGTTGTTGTGCCAGGATTTCTTTACATGGAAAGACTTTAAAACCACAGATGTTGGGGTGTTTTTGTGATATTAAAGGGGTTATCCAGAAATCGAAAAATAAAGCTTATATTTTTCAAAAACCACTTCCTGTGTGTCTCCAGATTGGGTGTGATTACAACTTGGCTCCATTCACTTCAATGGAACTGAGCTGCAGAACAACACCCAACCTAGAGAAAGACGGGGAACCGTTTTTAAAAGAAACAAGCTGTTTTTTGATTCCTGGATAACCCCTTTAAAAGCCAATGAGAAGGAATTGTTGCTGTTGGTTACGAAGCATCACTGTTCTGATGGCCCTTATAAAATCCAATAAATGAGGAGAACAAAATGGAACAACAAAAGGGCAGTCACCATGAAGAGAAAGCGTAACATCTAAGGCCCCCAAACAAATTTACAGAAAAGTCAGACAATCCCCATGGATTCCAACTTTCTCATTTATATGGCATCCACCATAATATGCAAAGGTGGGACGAGGCCAACAATTCTAGGTCAATGACTTAATGGGAAGAATGACTACAGCAGAATAGAAAATAGTTCATCTTATGCAGCATTGTTTTTACTTATAAATACACTATAATAATATTAAGAATCCGCTACATATTGATCAACATATGATAATACAACAAAAATAATTTTGTCTTTTACTTACACGCTCTGGTTGGCCAAAAGAGTTATCGGAAAGCTCACAATGTCAGATATGGACATGAAAGGAATGAACTGGGAAAGGTCCACAAAGATCTGAGGCGTTAAGAGTGGAAATTTCTGAATAAACATTGAAGTTAAGGTCTCCAACCCCTTTTCATCAGGACTAGTCTTCTAGAGAGATGGGAATATAAAATACTTTAGGTGTTTTAAAATTATGATGATAGTTTACTTGAAAAAAGTATTCTGTCATAAAGGACAGTTTATGCTCAGAGGCTGTCTAGAAAAACTTCTAAACAAAATTTTGGATAAAGTGGGAAGAATTCCTAGAACTGACTTTTGTTCTCTTTTTTTTAAATTCAGTCATTTTTTTTAAAATTGGGACATTATAGAAAAGAATGTTACCCTGAATCCTAATGCAAAATAGGTGTAATAGGAGCTTTTAATAGCAGTGACTCTAGTGCCCTTACCTTAACAGGAATAGGAGGTGTGGAATCGGGCTACAACAGAGAGAACAAAAAACTCTAAACAGAAAAGAAGCTGCCTGGATCACACGGACTGGGGCTCTTAGCTCGGTCTAAACGATCACAATGAACTTAATGGCCCTGACTTACTAAGAGTGGAGTGTACTTTTCTTTGTGGGTTTTGATTCCCGACAGGTATTTTTCCACTGTATTAAAGGGGTACTCCGGTGAAAACCTTTTTTTTTTTTTAAATCAACTGGTGCCAGAAAGTTAAACAAATTTGTAAATTACTTCTATTAAAAAATCGTAATCCTTCCTGTACTTATTAGCTGCTGAATACTACAGTGGAAATTCTTTTCCGTTTGTAACACAGCGCTGTCTGCTGAATCACGAGCACAGTGCTCTCTGCTGACATCTCTGTCCATTTTTAGGAACTGTCCAGGGTAAAAGGAAATCCCCATAGCAAACATATGCTGTTCTGGACAGTTCCTAAAATGGACAGAGATGTCAGTAGAGAGCACTGTGCTCGTAATGTCAGCAGACAGTTCTGTGTTTCAAAAAGAAAAGAATTTCCACTGTAGAATTCAGCAGCTAATAAGTACAGGAAGGATTAAGATTTTTTTAATAGAAGTAATTTACAAATCTGTTTAACTTTCTGGCACCAGTTGATTTAAAAAAAAAAAAAAAAAAAAAAAACTAATAAAAGTTTGTCACCGGAGTACCCCTTTCACTAATTTTTCCTATGTTTTGCTTTTTTTTACCCATGATCTGAGCTGTCAGGTTTTCCAGAGCTCAAATCAACCACATTTCATGTGAGAACATTAGTAAATATGTTGGACATGCCCCTTTTTCATCAGCCACATCCCTTTCCCTGGAGGCCACACCCTTTTTGTGGGTTTTGTGGGTAAAATGGAGAGTTAATACATTTTTTTTTTGTCGCAAATTCTGGCGCTGAAAGCGTGTGACACAATATGGGCGCCAAATTCAAGAAAAAACTATCAGATTTACATTAGGATGCGTTTTTGTCCTTTTTAAAATTTTTTTTTTTTATTTGTTCACATATAATCTCCTGTTTCTTCACCTATTTTGTATTTGTACTGCTTTTCCCCACCTTTTTGTTTTAGTGCTTGGTTAAACCGGTGCTCTGTAGTTACATGAATCAGGTTAAAGACAGCAGGTTAAGCAGGTTACTGCGAAAGTCGTCTACCTTTTAGCCAGCTCACACTGACCACTGCCTCTCTACAATAGGGCATGTTTTTTTTTTTATAGTTTTTATTTGAGTTTCATATAAAGTACATCAGCTTCAAGACTGTGATACATACAGTACATAGAACAGATACAATTACATCGCTGTTGGTACCTCTGTTACCTATATTAAATAACATGTAACTTAAAGAAAGAAAAAAGAAGAGCATACCATAGGGCATGTTTTAATGGATCAAGAATAAAATTTAGACATTGAATAAGGGGTGAGTACCAAATTTTTTTTTTTTTTGCTAAATTGTTGCTACATTTATATTTATTTAAATTGCGCACCCCTGCACTGTCTGAAAAGTTATTTTTCTCCCTGCGTACTAATTTTACATAGCTGTTAGTGTATCAGATATAGCATTTTGTAGCAGTGCCTACCTCACTTTCTTTACCATTAGTATAAAACTGTATAAGGAGCTTAAATGGGCACTGTCAGATTCAAAAACTTTTTATATGTTGTACATCTTTGCAAAACATTGAAAAATTTCACCAGAGCCCGCCGCAAGGTGGGATGGACTTGGTGCGGCGGTAACTCCCAGGTCGTATCCCCGGATAGCGACTCGACCTCACTAACAGCTGAGATAGGCGTAGTACACAAGGACAAGGCGAAGGCAAGGTCGGACGTAGCAAGAGGTCAAAGGTTTGTAGTCAGGGGCAACAGCAAGGGTCTGGATACACAGGCATGGGAACACACAGAACGCTTTCTCAGGGCACTAGGGCAACAAGATCCGGCAAGGACAGGAAGGGGAAGTGGGTTTTATGTGTGGGGAGTGCTTGGGAACTGATTGGACCAGGCACCAATTAATGGTGCACTGGCCCTTTAAATCCGAGAGACCCGGTGCGTGTGCGCTCTAGAGAGCGGGGCCACGCGTGCCGATACTGAGCAGGAGGACGGGGCAGGTGAGGTGATCGGGGTACGACCCACGGGCAGGCACGTCCTGCCGCGTGGATTCCATCCCCGCCGGATGACACAGAGCAGCGCTCCCGATCAGCGAGTCTGACCAGGGCGCTGCAAGCCAGAGCAGAACGCTGCAAGCGCTCCAGGGAAGGAGCGGGACCCGGAGCGCTCAGCGTTACAATATTGTTATAGTCATAGGTTCATAAGGATTCATTACCTTATCTCAAGTGAGTCTTATCTCAAGCAAGTCCAACAGTTATCCTGTTCCTCAGATTTGCAGAGCATGTATGGACATTATATACAGAGACATATCAACACTTCATCAGTTTTTATATATATTTTTTTTATTAGCCTGGAATTGGACGTTGTATGTAATGCTTCAGGACTGCATATGGCCCAGTGGCCATTTTGCTCCTCTCCCTAGGGGGACAGACGTCGGGGGGCGACTTTTATTAAGTAAGGGGGTTTGTGGTGTCCCGGTACAGAACACAGTTCTGTACAGTCCTTAAGTCCCCTCAGGTAGAATCCCTCAGGTCCAAAGGGCTCTCCTGCAGGGCTCCCCTCTAAGTCATTATGTTATTATATTGCATTCTGTTGTATATAAGGTATGTACATTTATTATAAGCATTGTACAGTGAATGTAAACTGTATATGAAGGTTGTTAGGATATTTACCCTGTATAGTACCCACCTAAGGCCATGTGATGAGTCATGTGATGTGTGATCACATGATATACCAAGAGTTCCATGTGCACAGGTAACCACAGGCAACCGGCTACCAATGAGCTTAAGGGGCTGATATAAGGGGCTGTAGTCTCTATTCTCGCTCTTTTAGTTCCTGGACCTAAAAGCAAGCACAAGTCCAGTACAAGTCCAGCATATCTAGGCCATGGCCTATAAACCTGCAGCCACATCAAATCTGTGAGCACAAGTCAAGTCCCTACTGTCCCTACAAAGTGATAACAGTAGTACAGTGGCCTGCATCAGCATTCTAATAACTAGGAGTCCAAGCAAGCCTGGGAGGTTCCCTGTGTCCCGGTCACCTCTGTGGAAGTTGGCTGTTTGTTAAGACTGCTTTATGCCTTCTCCAAGTAAAAGTTCAAATTACAACAAATCCCTGCTTTGGACTCTCATTCATCACATGCCGTTTTTGGGTTGGTTGTCGGCAGTGCCCTACACCAAACAACCACACCCTGGCGTCACGAACACTAGGGGTTAACAACATCTTGCCCCAGGGGTTAATACCATTCGACCCCACCACTCACTGAAACACCCCATGGACCCACACACTCCTCTGTGCTCTCTCCTGTCTGATAGCACTCCTCTGTGATCTCTTTTGTCTGATAGTACTCCTCTGTGCCCTCTCCTGTCTGATAGCACTCCTCTGCGCTCCCTCCTGTCTGATAGTACTTCTCTGTGCTCTCTCCTGTCTGATAGTACTCCTTTGTGCTCTCTCCTGTCTGATAGTACTCCTCTGTGCTCTCTCCTGTCTGATAGTACTTCTCTGTGCTCTCTCCTGTCTGATAGTACTCCTCTGTGCTCCCTCCTGTCTGACAGTACTTCTCTGTGCTCTCTCCTGTCTGATAGTACTCCTCTGTGCTCTCTCCTGTCTGATAGTACTTCTCTGTGCTCTCTCCTGTCTGATAGTACTCCTCTGTGCTCCCTCCTGTCTGACAGTACTTCTCTGTGCTCTCTCCTGTCTGATAGCACTCCTCTGTGCTCTCTCCTGTCCTATCAGACACAGAGGAGTGCTTGCCCACCCTCACTTACTGGACTTTGTCCGTGCCTGTGCTTCAGCTTGGACAAAGTCATGATTTTATAAGCTATGATTTCTATAAAAAGGAAATAAAATTTTCTTATGAAGTATATTAGAAAGGTTAATGTTTTGCCAAGATGTACAACATATAAAAAGTTTTTGTATCTGACAGTGCCCATTTAAATGTTCAGGCAAATCGGATTATCCCAGTTAAATATGCAACTTGAATTCTGTACCAGACCACTGGGAGCCAGAATATTGTACTTAAATTATATCTAAGATATCAAAAAAGATCCGTCATAGTCTTGAGTAAATTCATCTTATACTCAGTAATACTTACCAGCTATGGGAGATTCACTCACCTGAATTTTTGGCCATGATCGATGCATCAGTGAAATAAAGCGTTCAACTGCATTATTTTCTGCCGATAACAGCACCTTCTGGAAACCTTCCCTTGGCATTTGCAGATATTCCTGCCATAAAAGTGTGCCATAGATTATTTAATATAGGTTCATAGCCCTCTGCTAGGGTGGATATATATATAGTAGATCACATATTATCACAAATTATTATATTATAGTTTATCTCTCCTTTGACTTTCTAGCAAATTCCTTATTGATGTGCTAGTTTTAAAGGGGTTTTGCGGGCAAAAACTTTTTATCCCCTATCCAAAGATGTCTGATTGTGGTGGGCCCACCGCTGGGACCCCCCATGATCTCCCTGCCGCACCCGCATTCTATGCAGGAGCTGCATCTCCAGTTTCAGAAGCCTCCGGGTTTCCGGGACTGGGGACGTGGCATCACGCCACGCCCCCTCCATTTATGTCTATGGGAGGTTCCGTCACACCCACTTTCAAAGACATGAATGGAGGGGACGTGGCGTGACGTCCCCAGTCCCGGAAACCGGAGGTTTCCGAAACTGGAGACGCAGCTCCCGCATAGAATGCGGGTGCTGCAGGGAGATCGCGGGGGGAAGGGTCCCAGCAGCAGGCCCACCGCGATCAGACATTTTATCTCCTATCCTTTGGATAGGGGATAAAAAAAATTTGCCCAGTATACCCCTTTAAGTAATTTCATCTTATCTCCTATCCTTTGGATAGGGGATAAAATGTTTTTGCCCGGTATACCCCTTTAAGTCATTTCAAACATCTATGATACTAGAAGAATAGTGCATAGGACCTTTACAGAACCTCTATAGGCCTCGAATTTAGTATCTCATACGTTTAAACCAGTGGTCTCAAAGTGTGGCCCTCCAGATGTTGCAAGTTTTGCAACATCTAGAGGGTCACAGTTTGAGACCACAGGTTTCAATCATGCCGTGCCTTATTAAATGATATGTGTATTGCTTCTAAGGGTACGTTCACACTGCAGAATCTCCGCTTGCAGAATTCCACGAGCGGAATTTCCGTCTGGCAGCCGCCGCCGAAGATACTTTGGCGATAGGACTGCGCAGCACTGCGCCATCACCATTGACGGCTATGAAGTGCTCACGGACTTCTGCACAAAGAATGAACATGTTCCTTGTTTGCGCGGAACAATTTCAGCAACGAAATGGTCCGCTGCTGGAATTCCTCAGTGTGAACGGGTCTCGAAGAAGACCCATTCATGCTGCTGGTAATATTCACTGCGCGGAATTCTACTCGCAGACTTATTGAACTATTGTTTCACTTGGCAATACTTGTAGTTGTTTAAGCATGATCAAGGACAATAGCTTAAAGGAGATCTCCGTCAAAAATATACTTATCCCCTATCCGACCGCTGGGGTTCCCTCGCGATCACCAGTACTCGGAAAATACTGAGTACAGCTTGCTAGCATCATCAGAGCTCCCATATGAAATTAATAGAGGGCGTGCTGTCTACCGGTAGATGAGAACGCCAGAGTCCCATTCTGGAGATTGTTGGGGGCCGGAGTACTCCTTTAAGCAATCACTCGTTGTTCTACATTTTTGGCTAAAATCCATCTGTTTTTAATCCACTTTCATCGAATGTGTAGGGGTACCTTTCGACAGATACTGTCGTATTTGATTAGAAAGATGACACTGTATGTAGTGCTATTTTTGCCGTAATAAAATGAACACCTTGGCAGAACATGCTAAAGGGGTACTCCACAGGAAAAACATTTTTTCAAATCAACTGGTGCCAGACGGTTAAACAGATTTGTAAATTACTCCTATTTAAAAATCTTAACCCTTCCAGTACTTATCAGCTCCTGTATACTCCACAGGAAGTTCTTTTCTTTTTGAATTTCCTTTCTGTCTGACCACAGTGCTCTCTGCTGACACCTCTGTCCATGTCAGGGACTGTCCAGAGCAGGATAGGTTTGCTATGGGAATTTGCTCCTACTCTGGACAGTTCCTGTCATGGACAGGAAGTGTCAGCAGAGAGCACTGTGGTCAGACAGAGAAGAAATTCAAAAAGAAAAGAACTTCCTCTGTAGTATACAGCAGCTGATAAGTGCTTGAAGGATAAAGATTTTTAAATAGAAGTAATTTACAAAGATGTTTAACTTTCTGGCACCAGTTGATAAAAAAAAATTTTTCCCAGTGGAGTACCCCTTTAACCCCTTAAGGACGCAGGACGTACTCAAACGGCCCCTTTTCCGAGTCCTTAAGGACTCAGGACGTTTGAGTACGTCCTGTCAAATCCCCGTCCCCCGCCGCTAGCTGGAGGGGAGCCGGTGCCCGATGCCTGCTGAAATCGTTCAGCAGACATCGGGGCATATCGCCCAGGGGGGTCATAATGCCCCCCCATGTCGGCGATGGCCGCAGATCGCTGGACAATTCAGTCCAGCGATCTGTGGCAGATTCCGGGTCAATTGGGTCTCCAGTGACCCGGTGACCCGGAATTACAGGCTGTCTCCGACGGCCCCGAACAGCCAGAGCCTGCAGGGGTGAGGTGGCACTGGTGCCACCTCAAGATCGCCCTGATTCGTCGGCCGGATTCCCGGCCGATCAATCAGGGCGCCTGCTGCGGGTGTCACTCCCGCACCCGCTCTGCCCCTCTTCCGGAGGACGTGAGCGGGACGTGCACCCAAGGTGCTGGGGACCCCGATCCCCGGCGTCAATGTTGGGATCGGGGCCCCAGGAGCGACGGCCGCGGCGGCGACGACGAGGGACTGACCTGTGCGGCTGGATCGTTGGAGGTGAGTGACAGCCTCCTGCTGTTGCTTAGCAACAGCTTCCAGCATTCAAAAAGGGCATGCTGGGAGCTGTAGTTATGCAACAGCAGGAGGCAGACCACCACAACTCCCAGCATGCCCTTATGGGCATGCTGGGACTTGTAGTTTTGCAACAGCTGGAGGCACATTTTTTCAATGGAAAAGTGTACCTTCAGCTGTTGTGTAACTACAACTCCCAGCTTGCACAAACAGCTAAAGTGCATGCTGGGAGTTGTAGTAGTGCATCTGCTGGTTGCATAACTACAACTCCCAGCATGCCCGTTGGCTGTCGGTGACTGCTGGGAGTTGTAGTTTTGCAACAGCTGTAGGCACACTGAGTTATGTAGCAAACCAGTGTGTCTCCAGCTGTTGCATAACTACAGTCCCCAGCATCCCCAGCCAAAGTAGTATGCCTCCAGCTGTTGCATAACTACAAGACCCAGCATGCCCTTCCGCTGTCCGTACATGCTGGGGGTTGTAGCTTTTGCAACAGCTGAAGGCACACTGGTTGCAAAACACTGAGTTTGTTACCAAACTCGGTGTTTCACAACCAGTGTGCCTCCAGCTGTTGCAAAACTACAACTCCCAGCATGCACTGATAGACCGTACATGCTGGGAGTTGTAGTTTTGCAACAGCTGGATGTTTCTCCCCCCCCCCCCCAAATGTGAACGTACAGGGTACACTCACATGGGCGGAGGATTACAGTAAGTATCCGGCTGCAAGTTTGAGCTGCAGCAAATTTTCTGCCGCAGCTCAAACTGCCAGCGAGAAACTACTGTGAACCCCCGCCCGTGCGACTGTACCCTAAAAACACTACACTACACTAACACACAATAAAATAAAAAGTAAAAAACACTACATATACACATACCCCTACACAGCCCCCCTCCCCAATAAAAATGAAAAACGTCTGGTACGCCACTTTTTCCAAAACGGAGCCTCCAGCTGTTGCAAAACAACTACTCCCAGTATTGCCAGATAGCCACGGACTGTCTAGGCATGCTGGGAGTTTTACAACAGCTGGAGGCACCCTGTTTGGGAATCACTGGCGTAGAATACCCCTATGTCCACCCCTATGCAAGTCCCTAATTTAGGCCTCAAATGCGCATGGCGCTCTCACTTTGGAGCCCTGTCGTATTTCAAGGCAACAGTTTAGGGCCACATATGGGGTATCGCCGTACTCGGGAGAAATTGTGTTACAAATTTTGGGGGGTATTTTCTGCTTTTACCCTTTTTAAAAATGTAAAATTTTTGGGAAAAGAGGCATTTTAGGTAAAAAAAAAATTTTTTTTTACATATGCAAAAGTCGTGAAACACCTGTGGGGTATTAAGGTTCACTTAACCCCTTGTTACGTTCCCCGAGGGGTCTAGTTTCCAAAATGGTATGCCATGTGTTTTTTTTTTTTGCTGTTCTGGCACCATGGGGGCTTCCTAAATGCGGCATGCCCCCATTCAAAAAGCCAAATGTGACGCCTTCTCTTCTGAGACCTGTAGTGCGCCAGCAGAGCACTTTTCATGCCCATATGGGGTGTTTTCTGAATCGGGAGAAATTGGGCTTAAAATTTTGGGGGGTATTTTCTGCTTTAACCCTTTTTAAAAATTAAAATTTTTTGGGAAACCAAGCATTTTAGGTAAATTATTTTTTTTTTTTACATATGCAAAAGTTGTGAAACCCCTGTGGGGTATTAAGGTTCACTTTACCCCTTGTTACGTTTCCCAAGGGGTCTAGTTTCCAAAATGGTATGCCGTGTGGTTTTTTTTTTGCTATCCTGGCACCATAGGGGCTTCCTAAATGCGGCATGCCCCCAGAGCAAAATTTCCTTCAAAAAAGCCAAATGTGACTCCTTCTCTTCTGAGACCTGAAGTGCGCCAGCAGAGCACTTTTCACCCCCATATGGGGTGTTTTCTGAATCGGGAGAAATTGGGCTTCAAATTTTGGGGGGTATTTTCTGCTATTACCCTTTTTAAAAATGTAAAACTTTTGGGAAACCAAGCATTTTAGGGAAAAATGTTTTTTTTTTTTTTACATATGCAAAAGTCGTGACTCACCTGTAGGGTATTAAGGTTCACTTTACCCCTTTTTATGTTCCCCGAGGGGTCTAGTTTCCAAAATGGTATGCCATGTGGTTTTTTTTGCTGTTCTGGCACCATAGGGGCTTCCTAAATGTGACATGCCCCCCAAAAACCATTTGTCGCTCCTTCCCTTCTGAGCCCTCTACTGCGCCCGCTGAACACTTTACATAGACATATGAGATATGTGCTTACTCGAGAAAAATTGGGTTTCAAATACAAGTAAAAATTTTCTCCCTTTTACCCCTTGCAAAAATTCAAAAATTGGGTCTACAAAAACATGCGAGTGTAAAAAATGAAGATTGTGAATTTTCACCTTCACTTTGCTGCTATTCCTGTGAAACACCTAAAGGGTTAAAACACTGACTGAATGTCATTTTGAATACTTTGGGGGGTGCAGTTTTTATAATGGGGTCTTTTATGGGGTATTTCTAATATGAAGACCCTTCAAATCCACTTCAAACCTGAACTGGTCCCTGAAAAAAAGCAAGTTTCAAAATTTTGTGAAAAATTGGAAAATTGCTGCTGAACTTTGAAGCCCTCTGGTGTCTTCCAAAAGTAAAAACAAGTCAATTTTATGATGCAAACATAAAGTAGACATATTGTATATGTGAATAAAAAAAAAATATTTTGAATATCCATTTTCCTTACAAGCAGAGAGCTTCAAAGTCAGAAAAATGATAAATTTTCAAATTTTTCATCAAATTTTGGGATTTTTCACCAAGAAAGGATGCAAGTTACCAACAAATTTTACCACTATGTTAAAGTAGAATATGTCACGAAAAAACAATCTCGGAATCAGATTGATAACTAAAAGCATTCCAGAGTTATTAATGTTTAAAGTGACAGTGGTCAGAATTGCAAAAAAATGGCTGAGTCCTTAAGGTGAAAAAGGGCTCAGTCCTTAAGGGGTTAAATTCCATTGTAAGTTCAGCAGTTCTAATATGTATTGAGTAATTCCCACCGTACATCTGTGTCCACTATAAATTAAAGCCACATCTAAGGTAAGCTTTCATTTCATATTAAGAACAAATGATATGACATATGCACAAATGTGTATTTATACCATTTAACTAAAGGTTGAATATGTACATAAACAAAATGGTTACACTCAAGATATGCAAATAGACAATACCTGGAGTAGAATTTCAAAAGCATTAGCATTTTCCTCCTTCTGGATGAGGTCCCATAGCACAGGCTGTCAAGCAAAAATAAATCCATTAAAATACTTATACTTTTTCAAGACGCAGCCTTACTTTATTGATAAAAGGAAAAAGACTTTTATAAAACATCATGGGGGAGATTTATCATTGTTGTCTTTGGAAAGTGAGTTTTGAAGTCATTTATTTTTGCTTTGGTTTTGCTTACTTGCAACATATTTATCATACTATCACAGGGGGGTTGATAAATTTGGCGCACTTAAGCAAAGAACAATAAATCCCTTCAGAATACCACTTCATATTATCCATCCTCTTCTCTGTGACTTTTTTTTATGTAAAGTCACAGTTGCAACTTTTTACAAGTGCTGTCTAAAGGCAGTTTTGTAAGCCAGGTGTGGGCTGGTGTATTTTTGCTCAGTTTTGGAGGGGTTTTGGAGGGGTTTCGCACTTGATAAATCCGTTACCCCTGCAAAGTGAAAACTGAAATTGACTTTTGCAAGATCAATTGTTGCTTTTTGCTTACAGCAAAAAGTGCTCCAACCCCCCCGCGATCTCCCTGCAGCACCTGCATTCTGTGCTGGGCTGCGTCTCCAGTCTCAGAAACCTTCCCCTCCATTCATGTCTATGGGAGGGGGCGGGACATGTATGGAGGGGGATGGTGTGACATCACGAGAGGGAGTGACGTCACGTTTCCAGTCACAGAAACAAAGAGGTTTCCAAGACTGGAAACGCAGCCCCGCAAATAATGCGGGTGCTGCACTGAGATCGCGGGTGGTCAAAACAGCAGGCCCCCAGCGATCAGACATCTTATCCCCTATCTTTTGGATAGGGTATAAGATGTATTTGGCTGGAATACCCCTTTAAAGACAATTATAAATGCCCCCATAAGAAAATGCTCACTTGTTAGACATCAAAACATATAAAAACAATTATTTCAATGCCAAAAAAAGAAAACTCACACTAAAACAGCTAAGGAGATCCTCCTTGTCTGATTCACTGCTTTCTTTTTCTAGATACAATTCAACAGTGTGCAGGATGCTTATTGAAGAATTCATCTTGAAAGAAGTCCAGAAAGAGGTATTATCCAGGAGGCTAGAGAGGAGAATGGCCTCTCCTAGTCTATCCCTTGTTTCCTTACCTATCTGATCAGAGTCTGAGAGAGAGAAGAGAAAATCCAGCACCTTCAGAAGATACTGCACATTTACAGCCCAGCCATAGGATTCACTGTCACACTGGGAGAGCTGAGAAACCAGGCCTATTATGTAAGATATAGGATTTCTGCATAGTTGTGAGGAATCAAAGCTCGATGACAATGGAAGAACATCTGCAAGTCTCTGAAGGAAACATCTGCCATGTAATGAAGTGTTTTTCCAACACTGATCCACAATCCAGGGATGAACCGATTTCAGGGCAAAATACAGAGAAGCGTTTCTGCACACAAGATCTATAAAATCTTGAATATTTACCCCCTTACATTCTTCCACCAAAGTAGCATTGCTGAAAGTTTTGCTTTCCCATGTCTTGTAATTGCATGTGGAGCTAGTTATATAAGTTTTTACTGTCTGTCTATTACAAAGTCTGGACAGCCACGTCCTACTGTCTTCCGACATGCCGGACAATGAATCATTACTACATAGCTTCTCCATCATGATCGTTTTGTTATCAAACAGACATGTTTTCAAAGCCTTGGGGTTCATGGAAATTCCTTGCCACATATCTGAACACCGGATGTTGTTCCTCAGTTCCCTGGTGGCCTCAGAGGTATTGGAAACATTGGTGCATAGATCGGTCATTAATCTTGATTCCTGGTTGTGCATCTGAAATGATGAGTTTTTGCAAACAGTAATATTAAATTCAAGAGGGAAATATTCCCTGCACACCCATACCCAAAAAGAGTCTTCTTCCATGGATGATAAGTACCAAGCTGCATCTGAGCAGGCGGCCTGTAGATTGTATGATGTGTCTACTGAGTATCCTGTGGCATTATACACATGACAATACAGAAAAACTGTGAAGTTGGAGATACCGGGCAGGCCTGGGATTGTGTCATTGCATACAGCCTCTAATACTTCAGTATAAGGCTGGGGCTCTTCCCAAAAATCAGTTGAGGACCTCTTTGTAATATTATGAGTTGCCTCCATTATTTTCACAGCAGGCTTGCTACATGTCAGGATCGGAGGAGTTGATGGGAAACTTGTTGATGTAAATCCAAGGGTTTGGGTATTCCAAGTAATATTGTGTTTTATGCCCCTATGGAAAAAGAAATACAGGTATTTATTTATTCCTTCCTTTAGTAAAGTTCCCATATAACTAGCATTAAAACGAAAAACTTAAGGAACTTACAGAAGGGAAACAATATTCAAACTATCCTCTACTTTTTTTATATTTAAGTTTATTTTATTTTTCCTTTTTTTTAACTTTATGTTAAAGAGATTGTCTAGTATAGAAAACCTATTTTTATATATTAGAAAATTCTGAGTTGTCCGGAGACTTATTTTCAAATGCAAATGGGTTCATATATGTGTTCAGATCCTATGTTTGGATCCTTATCCCTTGGTCAAAGTTGACAGCAGTTACATAGAGTGCGTTGATCTGGAGGACCTGTCCTGCGTTACATAGATAACCTACAAATTTGATGTTGGGTACTGTGCAATTCTTAATTTCCCATGTGGCGGTGCTGTAGGAAAACTGTATACTTACTGTCAACAGATTACAGCTGAGAGCTAGGGTTCCAAGCAGAGGGACACTGTGTGAACTACTTACTGTCAAAAACCCTGTGTAGAAAGTATGGATTGTCCAAGACAGACACCACATTAAAAGCCAATAATAAGAGTCATCAACTTTAATCTGGACTCCATGCTTATTATAAGACACCACGTTAGGTTATGGTCCTCTGCTGCTTCAACAGATCAATAGAGGAACATAAGCTGATAGCTCCACAGTACTGTCATTTACAATACACTATATCTGTCTTGAGGAGCACACTGAATAACTTTGCCAAAAATCTCTGTTGTATGTACAAACAGTCTTAAACTTACCACAAAAGTAACTGTTGTAGGTTTCCTGTGAAATGAAGAGAAATATCTGTAAGCATCTGAGTTTGATACACAGCAATATCAATGATTATGATGTGTAGATTCTCACCTACTGAGCATCTTCCATCCTGATCAGCGTGAGGTATTCCAATTACTGAGGACACCCTATGCATCAATGTTCCTGCCATGCGGGAAACCTTCCTATTCAAGTTGTCATATACAGACCTCTCCATCTTTTTCATGAGACTGTAGCGCAGGTCTTCTAATACTCCCCAAACAGCATCCTCTGTAGTACTGTCTGAGTCAGAAACTTTGGTTCCCTTTTCCTTTTCTCTAGAACGATATAATATTTCCAGGACATTTTGTACTTCTTCTTGTGCTGATCCAGGACTCGGTCTACTGGAGTTGGAATTTTTGTCTCTTAAGGATTCAGACAACAAGCTAAAAGGCCTAAAATAATTTCCATGTGGTCTAACAGAACTCCCAGTCTGTACATTCACTACTGGCCTCCAGTTATTGGCCTCAAATGGTAACAGTAGTCTCATAAACTCAGGTAGAATACCACAGTTCCGCTGACCCATAATGGAACATAAAACCCCTTGAAGTGTTGTGCTGGACTGAGTTAAGGTACCACTTAGGAATGCTTGAAACAAGGTATCCAGCAGCCCGCTGAGCATCTCCCAGTTTTGGCCTAAAAGCTGAACAGTGTTCTGCCTGCTGCTAATCGATCTGAAAATGTTCTGTATGAATCTTAGGAGAAAGCTCCAGTTTTGGCTTCCTCTCAATGAGACAAGAAAATCCTGAAGCTTAATAATGGGAAGTGCTGAAGACCTCTCGGCTGGAACCTGGAGAAACTGATTTACTAGCCCGTCCCAACTTTCAGCCTCTTGTTCATGAAGTTCCTGATTCTGCAGATATGTTGAAATATTATATAAAAATTGAGAGAGACGATTTTGTTTGACTTTGTATTTTGGAGAATTAATGAACAATGGAGCTTGTTCTGGTGTAGTCCACAGTGACTCAAACCTAAGTGCCATTTTATCCAGTAAAGTTTGTATATCCACAGAATTTAATTTTGTCTTCAGGTTAGATACAATGGAAGGAGGAGGCCTCAATTTCAACTTCCAGATAGAAAGAATCTTTTCAAAATTGCTCCGTTCTAATACTTTGCTCTCTGCATTAGTCAAGAAGACAAATATACTTAATATAATTGGCATTATAGATATTATTTACCAAAAACATATACACATACTGTACATATGCATAAGCAACAGTTTGTCAAGAGATTTTTCTTATGAATATGCTGGGCGTTCACAGTCTAAGGGTACGTACAGACGAGCAGATTTTCGCAGTGTATTACGCTGCGGATCCGCCGCTGAAGGACCTCTGTATTCTGCCTTTACATGTGCCTACTCGGAGGGGCAATACGCCGCTACAAGCAGACACACTGCGATGTGCGAGTCACCACACGCATGCGCAGTATACTTGCATATCGCGGAAGCTCTCCGCCTGGCTCATTGAGCAGGGGGAGCGGCCGCGACGTGTGCGGGCACACCGCGCATGCGTGGCGACTCGCACAACGTTTCAGTTTGTTTGCACGTAGCGGCGTATTGCCGCTCCGAGCAGGCACATGTAAAGGCAGAATACAGAGGTCCTTCAGCGGCGGAATACGCTACGAAAATTGGCTCGTGTGAACGTACCCTGAGGCTTCTTTCCCACTGCCATTAGGCAGGTCCGGTTTTAGGCCTAGCGTGGCCCTGGGCAAAATCAGAAGTGGGGCCCCAAAAGTCATAATAGTGCACTAACCAGATTTGCACATTTTTTGTCACTTCAAATACCATAAAAAAATATCTAAAAAGCAATTGAAAAGTCCCATTAAAACAAAAATGATACCGATAAAAACTACAAAACACAGCGCAAAAAATGACCCTCATAAATCCCCATATACAGGAAAATAAAGGTTGGCAGTATAGTTCCCCACATTAGGTTTTAGTTTCCCCACATTAGGTTGGCAGTATAGGTCCCCTCACATTAGGTTGGCAGCATAGTTCCCCTACATTAGGTTGGTAGCATAGTTCCCCCACATTAGGTAGTCAGTATAGTTCCCCCCATTAGGCTGTATTTCCCCCACATTAGGTAGGCAGTATAGTTCCACCACATTAGGCTGTAGTTCGCCCACATTAGGTAGGAAGTATAGTTCCCCCACATTAGGTTGTAGTTCCCTCACATTAGATTGGCAGCACAGTTCCCCCACATTAGACTGTAGTTCACCCACATTAGGTAGGAAGTATAGTTCCCCCACATTAGGTTGTAGTTCCCTCACATTAGATTGGCAGCACAGTTCCCCCACATTAGGCTGGCAGTATAAGTCCCCCCACATTAGGTTGGCAGTGTAGTTCCCTCACATTAGCTTGGCAGTATAGTTCCCCAACATTAGGTTGTTAGTATAAATCATTAGGTTGTCAGTATAAGTATAAGTCCCCCCACATTAGGTTATCAGTATAAGTCCCCCCACATTAGGTTGTCAGTATAAGTCTTCCCACATTAGGTTGTCAGTATAAGTCCCCCCACATTAGGTTATCAATGTAAGTCCCCCTACATTAGGTTGTCAGTATTAGTCCCCCCACATTAGGTTGTCAGTATACTTCCCCCACATTAGGTTGTCAGTATAGTTTCCTCCACATTAGGTTGTCAGTATAGTTCCCCCCACATTAGGTGCCATATAGTTTCCCCCACATTAGGTGCAGTATAGTTTCCCCTCCATTAGGTGCAGTATAGTTTCCCCCACAGACATACAGCCTTCAGCCATATACAGTGTATGGCTGGAGGCTGTATTTCTGTGTACTGCCCCACTTCAGTGCTCTGTCCACTGCTCCTGCGGTCCCGGGACCTACTGCTATGGCCTATAGGCCATAGCAGTAGATTGTGACCCCGGACCGGAGGAGCAGAGGTCGGAGCACTGAAGATGATGTGCCGCTGGTCACTTCCCGTGCCGGCCAGCGCACGTCCTCCTCCTATATGCTACGCTCCTCTGTTCCTATGGGCCCACACATGTGACAACAGTGACATCCCTATGTACGCTACCTTCCGGCCCCTGCATTTTTAAAGTTAACGTGGTGCTGCAGAAAGGTAACGAAAGGTAAAGATCTTTCGGGACACAGGTATATGACGTGGCCACCTGCGGGCTGCTCTTTGGCAGATTCCACCCCCCTGGATCCGCCACTGAGCAGCCCGCAGGGGGCCCTCTGGGGGATGGGGGCTCTGGGCAATTGCCCGGATTGCCCCGTCCTAACGCCAGCCCTGCCTTTAGGACATGGCAGTGTGACGGCCGTTGGGGTAGCCGAGGAGAATTGCTGGAGGAACAATACTGCTTGCACCGTCTTTTTCACCTGCTAATCCTGCTACAAAATAATAAATGGGATCCATCAGGACCCATTATTGCCCATTGTGCCCTGTCCCGATAACGGGAAAAAAATAAAGAACAAAAAAAAGAGCCTATTGGCCATTTAGGTACAGAACGCAATGGAAGTGTGAAAGTAGCCTAAGAGTGAAGCCACACATGGTGCATAAGCTAAGAGTTAAAAGTACAAACAATGTGGATGAGATATGAAGAAACCTCATTCCCACCCAGCGAAAAGAATCCACACAAGTTTCGCATGGATAATGACTTGCAGGGTGGATGGAAAGGTAATTAAAAAAAAACACAACAATGTTGCAGATTTTGATGTAGAAATACTTTGGATCCACATCAGAAACACATGGGCCCATATTTACTATTCTGAATCCCACCAGTTTAGTAACAGCTTTTGTGACACAATTATGTTGCACTATTCAGTGTACCCAAACTCATGTAAGATGTTATTTTTTTTTAATTTTTTTTAGAAGATACCTTAACAACCCCACAAATTGCATTTGAATCCAAACAGTGTGCATGTTTAGGGTTTCATTTGAAAAGCCTACAGATTTATTACTGAACCTACACAAAAATGCAGTTTTTTCCCCTAAATCTTAACTTTGTCAGAAAGAACCAACAGAATTGTGTACGTAGGGAAAATTACTGTGTTTTTTTTTTTTGTATTAGCATTTTCTGTTAATGGTTTGTTTAATCCAAATAGGGAAAAGTGCATATTCTGCCATGTCCACTACCACAAACTCTAATTGTCCCAAGACCGACCTTTTTATCTGCTCTCCTATTGTCCATTCCTCATACAACCATTTCAAATATTTCTCTTGTGCTCCAAAACTCACTACTCAAACCTGCCAAAAAGCTACTTGAAAACCCATCTAAGAAAAGCCTACAACCTACAATTAGCCTGCTGTCACTAAACCGCTATATGAACAGCTTCTTCCTTCACCTACTATCTTCTTCCCTGTTCCTTTGTAGGTTCCAAGTCCTTCTGAACATGTTCATCTCCCCCTCTCTACCAGTCTATCCCCTTTTCATATATATATATATATATATATATATATATATATATATATATATTATATATATATATATATATACAATCTTGAAAGATGAAAGAAGCGTAAGCAACTCACCAATAGCCGTAATGTCTTTATTGTGGAAATATAAGATGATACACAAAAGACAGTAGGATCGTGCGGGTGCTGGCGTGGGAGCGGGTGGGTTAGCAAGATGACAGCTCTGTTTCATGTCTACTGATGCTTCATCCGGTCTGGCTCGGACAGGTGTAGTTAATCTTTTATACTCACACCCCGCTCAAGGGCGGAGATTGCAGGTGAGTGGAACAGGGCAATGTGAACATACACTTATAACGCATAACATTGTGCACATATAAAACCCCAAATATACCTTTAAAAACATCAGACCTGTATTGACTACAGGTAGGGGGATAGATCATTGCTATCATTCATGCCCATAGGTCCTAGGGCCTCTAGGCAACTAATCCATTTAGCCTCTTTTTTCATGAGGATGTGATCGCGGTCTATGCCCTGCCCTGTAGTCAAGACTCTTTCTATTCCTGCGAACTTTAAATGGTTAATGTTGTTATCATGGACTTCCTGCATATGTTTGATAAACTTTGGTGATCCCTTTCTTGTTGTGAGGCTGTAAATATGTTCCTTAATTCTTTTGTTCAAATTTCTTTTTGTTTTACCTATGTAATACATGCCGCAAGTACACACGAGCACATATACTACATGTGTACTGCGGCATGTGATAAGCTGTTTCACTAGCACAGTGGTGCCTCCTAATTTGAATTCTTTTTGTTGGAGATTTAATTTACATACATTACATGTTTTACATGAAAAATTACCACTTGGGGCTGTCCTATTTAACCAGGTTGTGTGTTGTTTTTTATTATTTTTTATCCTTTTATTAAGATAACCTGCAATGGTGGTACTGCGTGTATAGGTGATGATCGGGCGATTTTTAGCCACTTCTTTCAAATCGTTGTATGTTTCGAGGATATACCAATGTTTATTTATTGTTCTTTTTATGATCTCATTCATTGGGGAATTGTGAAAACTAAACATAAAATGTTTTTCTTTTTTAACTCTTTTATTGTGATCAACTCGCTGCACTTCTTGTTTTGTTTTATTCTGAACTTTTTGATATGCGTGTTCAATGATCTCTTGGGGGTATTCGTGTTCCAAAAGGTATTTTTTTAGTTCCTGCGCCTGAGTCTGGTACTCCGAATCCTCGGTGTTAATTCTTCTCAGTCGCAGGAACTGACTGTACAGGATACTTCTTTGTACATGTGATGGATGAGAACTTTTAAAATGTAGTAAAGAGTTTTCACTGATATTCTTTCCGTAGCCCGTGGTTTTAATAATACTTCCTTCTGCCCACAAATGGACGTCCAGGAAATCAAGCTGTTTATCACCAGATTGGTAAGTGAACATCATGTTTTGTTTGTTGGTATCGTTCATGTATGTGATGAACTGTTCGAATAGGTCGGCCGGCCCATCCCAAATTACGAATATGTCGTCAACATAACGCATATAGAGTTTTATGTTTTTCAAAAATGGGTTAATAGATGAATATATAATTTGCTCTCCATTACTGCCAAGAAAATATTAGCGTACGTGCATGAAACTGAAGTACCCATTGCGGTACCCCGGTTCTGCATGTACCAGTCACCTGCTTGCATAAATGTATTTTGTGTGAGAATCAGTTCTATACCCTCTGTCACAAAATTTTGGAAAATAGGAGACTTTTATGACCTTTCCAAAAAGGTCTTGAGAGCCCCCACCCCCGCATCATGTGGTATGCGGGTGTAGAGGCTCTCAACATCAATTGATGCCATATGAAAAGTTTCTTCCCACTGGAAATCTTGTGCAATACGCAATAACTCATCTGTATTTTTTAAGTAAGCTGGTGTGCTTGGCATAAGAGGTGACAAAACCCATTCCATGTTGGACGACAGTGCCTCCATTGCGGACCCAATCCCCGAGACGATAGGTCGTCCCGGGGGCTGGGTCCGCGACTTGTGCACTTTGGGCACAATGTACCATTCTGGCACTTGGGGAACCTGTGGGATCAACTTTTACATGGTTTTCTCACTGATTAGTCCTAGTTTGGTATATTTTAATAAAAAATGCCTCAGCTTGGTCATGACTTTACCTGTGGGGTTATCCGTGAGTTTTGTGTACACGGCTGGGTCTGATAGCTGTCGTGTGACTTCCTTGTTATGTTGTTCTTTACTCCAGACAACTATCGATCCCCCTTTGTCTGCTTTAGATATTATTAAGTGGGGTTGGTCTGCTAACCAGTTAAGGGCCATTTTTTCTTCCCTAGTGATATCATACTCTTTCTGAGGATATATAATAGCCTTGACATCCTTCAGAACTGCACGCTGAAACATGACAACTGCTCCTCCTGGTATTGGTTGTGGGTTAAAAGACGAGGGGTTGCCACCTGAAAAATATGTGACTCGTCTCCTATCTTGGGGGCCCTCATCTGATCCCTGCAATTGACATAAAGTGTCTAAACAAGCAGATTCATGGGTGTCAAATTCTGGTACCATAGGAAAATGTAACTGACTAACATCACATGGGATTTCTCCCTCTTTTTCTGCTGCAGTGGGGGTTTTAATATTAGAGTAATGCTTATGAATATTTATCTTACGGAGAGCTTTATACAATTCAATTTCAAAATGATGGAATCTAAAGTCCTCATTTAACCCAAGGTTGAGTCCTTCTGAAAAGACCGATAAACAAGCGTCCGTAAGTGGGGTATCGGTGAGATTTAGAACGTTTTTATATTTTATTCTCTCCATGTGACATTCTTGCATTTCTTTGATTTCATCCAGGCGTTGAATGCGCCTTTTTCTCTGGCTCTTTCGAGTCTTTCGCCTAAAGGGACAACCGAGGCTGGCGTACCTCCTTGTGTGGTCATGCTTCTGCATTTCGTCAGATGAACTTGTCTCAGTCTCTGTTGTGAGATCATCTGTTTTCTTATTGAACTGTTTCTTTTGAATTCAATGTTTTTTGTTTTTAGACTTCCAATTAGATTGTTGATTTTGTTTTCAATTGATGTCGAGAGCCTCTACACCCACACACCACATGATGCGGGTGTGGGGGCTCTCAAGACCTTTTTGGAAAGGTGATAAAAGTCTCCTATTTTCCAAAATTTTGTGACAGAGGGTATAGAACTGATTCTCACACAAAATACATTTATGCAAGCAGGTGACTGGTACGTGCATAACCGGGGTACCGCAATGGGTACCCCGGTTTCATGCACGTACGCTAATATTTTCTTGGCAGTAATGGAGAGCAAAATTATATATTCATCTATTAACCCATTTTTGAAAAACATTAAATTCTCTATGCGTTATGTCGACGGCATATTCGTAATTTGGGATGGGCCGGCCGACCTATTCGAACAGTTCGTCACATACATGAACGATACCAACAAACAAAACATGATGTTCACTTACCAATTTGGTGATAAACAGCTTGATTTCCTGGACGTCCATTTGTGGGCAGAAGGAAGTATTATTAAAACCACGGGCTACATAAAGAATATCAGTGAAAACTCTTTATTACATTTTAAAAGTTCTCATCCATCACATGTACAAAGAAGTATCCCGTACAGTCAGTTCCTGCGACTGAGAAGAATTAACACCGTGGATTCGGAGTACCAGACTCAGGCGCAGGAACTAAAAAAACGCCTTTTGGAACGCAAATACCCCCAAGAGATCATCGAACACGCATATCAAAAAGTTCAGAATAAAACAAAACAAGAAGTGCAGCGAGTGGGTGGAGGAGTGTTTAAACTAGGGACTTGGGGGGAGGGAACCTACAGCAAAGAGGGGGAAGATAGTGTAGATAGAGAGGTGGGAATTATAAATGTACCTGGGGGTGGAGCGGAGGGAGGGGTTAGAATAGTTAATAGGAATAGGCTTTATAGGAAAATAAAACTTACACCCTTGAATCCCATTAACCCCAATAACATAAAGGATGGAAATGTAAAGTGTATGTTCACAAATGCCAGAAGCCTAGCAAATAAAATGGGGGAGCTTGAGGCCTTGATGCTGGAGGAACATATTGATATAGTTGGGGTCACTGAGACATGGCTGGACTCCTCGCATGACTGGGCTGTCAATCTGCAGGGGTTTACATTGTTTCGCAAGGATAGAATGAACAGAAAAGGTGGTGGAGTCTGTCTGTATGTAAGAAGTGGTATGAAAGTCAGTGTGAACGATGCCATAGTGTGTGATGATTTTGAGGAGGTGGAATCACTGTGGGTAGAATTACAAAAGGAGGGAAATACTGAAAAAATTATATTTGGGGTAATCTACAGACCCCCTAATATCACTGAAGAGATAGAAGTTCGGCTTCATAAACAAATAGAGAGGGCCGCCCGGGCAGGTACAGTGGTAATAATGGGAGATTTTAACTATCCAGATATAGACTGGGGTCTGGGGTTGGCTAAAACTACAAAGGGGCGACAATTCCTAAATTTATTGCAGGATAATTTTATGGGCCAGTTTGTGGAGGACCCAACAAGAAGTGATGCCTTGTTGGATCTGATCATTTCCAACAACGCAGAGCTGGTTGGTAATGTAACTGTGCGGGAAAACCTTGGTAATAGCGACCACAATATAGTTACTTTTGACTTAAAATGTAGAAAACAAAGACAGGCGGGGAAGGCAAAAACATATAACTTTAAAAAGGCAAACTTCCCTGGGCTGAGGGCTGCACTACAGGACATAGACTGGGGGGAGGTGTTGTCAAATACTGATACAGAAGGTAAATGGGACATCTTTAAATCAACTCTAAATAACTATACATCTAAATATATACCAAAGGGGAACAAATATAAACGATTAAAACTAAATCCTACATGGCTGACACATGATGTTAAAAGAGCAATAAACAACAAAAAAATAGCCTTCAAAAAATACAAATCTGATGGGTCAGCGATAACATTTAAACAGTACAAAGAGCTTAATAAAATCTGTAAAAATGTAATAAAAACAGCAAAAATTCAAAATGAGAGACAGGTGGCCAAAGAAAGCAAAACTAATCCTAAATATTTTTTTAGATATATAAATGCAAAAAAAACAAGGACAGAGCATGTAGGACCCATTAATAATGATAATGGGGAGGTTGTCACGGGCTATCAAGAGAAGGCGGAGCTACTGAATGGGTTCTTTAGTTCTGTATATACTAGGGAAAAAGGAGCTGACATTGGCCAGGTCAGTGCTGGTAACACATCATGTAATGTACTGAACTGGCTTAATGTAGAGATGGTACAAGGTAAGTTAAGTGATATAAATGTAAGCAAATCCCCAGGGCCGGATGGACTACACCCAAGAGTTCTTAGAGAGGTAAGTTCAGTAATATCTGTACCCCTGTTCATGATATTTAGAGATTCTCTGGTGTCTGGTATTGTGCCAAGGGACTGGCGCAAGGCGAATGGGGTGCCAATCTTCAAAAAGGGCTCTAGGTCTTCCCCAGGAAACTATAGACCGGTAAGTTTAACGTGCATTGTGGGTAAATAGTTTGAAGGACTTATAAGGGATTACATACAGGAATACATAGGGGATAACTGTATTATAAGTGATAACCAGCATGGGTTTACTAAGGATAGAAGTTGTCAAACCAATCTAATTTGCTTTTATGAAGAGGTGAGTAGAAGCCTTGACAGAGGAATGGCTGTGGATATAGTGTTTCTGGATTTTGCTAAAGCGTTTGATACTGTCCCTCATAGACGTCTGACAGGTAAGTTAAGGTCTTTGGGTTTGGAAATTTTAGTTTGTAACTGGATTGAACACTGGCTCATGGATCGTACCCAGAGAGTGGTGGTCAATGATTCGTACTCTGATTGGTCCCCGGTTATTAGTGGTGTACCCCAAGGTTCAGTACTGGGCCCGCTGTTGTTTAATTTATTTATCAATGATATAGAGGATGGTATTAACAGCTCTGTTTCTATCTTTGCAGATGACACCAAGCTTTGTAGCACGGTACAGTCTATAGAGGATTTGTATAGGTTACAAGATGACTTGGATAGACTAAGTGTCTGGGCATCCACTTGGCAAATGAGGTTCAATGTGAATAAATGTAAAGTTATGCATCTGGGTACTAATAACCTGCATGCGTCATATGTCTTAGGGGGGATTAAACTGCCAGAGTCACTGGTAGAGAAGGATCTGGGTGTACTTGTAGATCACAGACTACAGAATAGCATGCAATGTCAGGCTGCTGCTTCCAAAGCCGGCAGGATATTGTCATGTATCAAAAGAGGCATGGACTCAAGGGACAGGGACATAATACTCCCCCTTTATAAAGCATTGGTACGGCCTCACCTGGAATATGCTGTTCAGTTTTGGGCACCTGTCCATAAAAGGGACACTGCGGAGTTGGAAAGGGTGCAGAGACGCGCGACTAAACTAATATGGGGCATGGAACATCTTAGCTATGAGTAGCGATTAAAGGAGTTACAATTGTTTAGTCTTGAGAAGATACGTTTAAGGGGGGATATGATAAATCTATATAAGTATATAAATGGCCCATACAAAAAATATGGAGAAAAACTGTTCCAGGTTAAACCCCCCCCAAAGGACGAGGGGGCACTCCCTCCGTCTGGAGAAGAAAAAGTTTAGTCTCAAGGGGCGACACGCCTTCTTTACCGTGAGGACTGTGAATTTATGGAACGGTCTACCTCAGGAACTGGTCACAGCAGGAACAATTAACAGCTTTAAAACAGGATTAGATACATTCATGGAACAAAATAACATTAATGCTTATGAAGAAATATAAAATCCCATCCCTTCCCCAATATCGCACCACACCCCTACCCCTTAATTCCCTGGTTGAACTTGATGGACATATGTCTTTTTTCGACCGTACTAACTATGTAACTATGTAACTATGAGTTGATCACAATAAAAGAGTTAAAAAAGAAAAACATTTTATGTTTAGTTTTCACAATTCCCCAATGAATGAGATCATAAAAAGAACAATAAATAAACATTGGTATATCCTCGAAACATACAACGATTTGAAAGAAGTGGCTAAAAATCGCCCGATCATCACCTATACACGTAGTACCACCATTGCAGGTTATCTTAATAAAAAGATAAAAAAATAATAAAAAACAACACACAACCTGGTTAAATAGGACAGCCCCAAGTGGTAATTTTTCGTGTAAAACATGTAATGTATGTAAATTAAATCTCCAGCAAAAAGAATTCAAATTAGGAGGCACCACTGTGCTAGTGAAACAGCTTATCACATGCCGCAATACACATGTAGTATATGTGCTCGTGTGTACTTGCGGCATGTATTACATAGGTAAAACAAAAATAAATTTGAACAAAAGAATTAAGGAACATATTTACAGCCTCACAACAAGAAAGGGATCACCAAAGTTTATCAAACATATGCAGGAAGTCCATGATAACAACATTAACCATTTAAAGTTCGCAGGAATAGAAAGAGTCTTGACTACAGGGCAGGGCATAGACCGCGATCACATCCTCATGAAAAAAGAGGCTAAATAGATTAGTTGCCTAGAGGCCCTAGGACCTATGGGCATGAATGATCGCAATGATCTATCCCCCTACCTGTAGTCAATACAGGTCTGATGTTTTTAAAGGTGTATTTGGGGTTTTATATGTGCACAATGTTATGCGTTATAAGTGTATGTTCACATTGCCCTGTTCCACTCACCTGCAATCTCCGCCCTAGAGCGGGGTGTGAGTATAAAAGATTAACTACACCTGTCCAGGCCAGACCAGATGAAGCGTCAGTAGACGTGAAACAGAGCTGTCGTCTTGCTAACCCACCCGCTCCCTCACCCACTCCAGCACCCGCACGATCCTACTGTCTTTTGTGTATCGTCTGATGTTTCCACAATAAAGACATTACGGCTATTGGTGAGTTGCTAAACTTCTTTCATCTTTCAAGATTGTATGTTCCTTCTAAGAATTACTTGGCGTCTAGCACCACCTAGCCTAGGATCGCAGGAGATAGCCTTATCGTTGCCGAGTACCCCATAATACTTGGTCACATGTTACTTATATGTCCACTTAAAATATAGGATAGTTAATTTAACCCTTAACTACCCCCATTTGTGAGGGTCAGGGCTTTTGTTTAAAGTCCCATGCAAATCAATGGGAAATGTATGTTCCCACATAACTTCCGTACAGCTGGAGATATTTCACTACCTGGTACACATATTACGGGTCGGGATAGGAGGTCAAGATAGGAGGTCGGGATAGGAGGACGGGATAGGAGGTCGGGATAGGAGGACGGGATAGGAGGACGGGATAGGAGGTCGGGATAGGAGGTTGGGATAGGAGGTCGTGATAGGAGGTCGCGATAGGAGGACGGGATACGAGGACGGGATAGGAGGACAGGATAGGAGGACGGGATAGGAGGTCGGGATAGGAGGTCAGGATAGGAGGTCGGGATAGGAGGTGGAGATATGAGGTTGGGATAGATGGACTGGATAGGAGGATGGGATAGGAGATTGGGATAGGAGATTGGGATAGGAGATTGGGATAGGAGGTCAGGATAGGAGGTCGAGATAGGAGGTCGAGATAGGAGCAGGAGATATGAGGATGGGATGGGAGGTCAGGATAGGAGGTCGAGATAGGAGGTTGGGATAGATGGATTGGATAGGAGGATGGGATAGGAAGTAGGAATTGGAGGTCGGGAGAGGAGGTCTGGATAGGAGGTCTGGATAGGAGGTCGGGATACGAGGTCGGGATAGGAGGTCGAGATAGGAGGTCGAGATAAGGATAGGAGAATGGGATAGGAGGTAGGGATAGGAGGTAGAGATAGGAGGTTGAGATAGGAGGACGGGATAGGAGGACGGGACAGGAGGACAGGATAGGAGGTCGGGATAGGAGGTCAAGATAGGAGGACGAGATAGGAGGACGGGATAGGAGGTCAAGATAGGAGGTCGAGATAGGAGGTCAAAATAGGAGGACGGGAAAGGAGGACGGGATAGGAGATCAGGATAGGAGGTCGAGATAGGAGGACGGAATAGGAGGATGGGATAGGAGGTCGGGATAGGAGGTCATGATAGGAGGACGAGATAGGAGGACGGGATAGGACAGGATAGGAGGACGAGATAGGAGGTTGAGATAGGAGGAAGGGATAGGAGGATGGGATAGGAGGTTGGGATAGGAGGACAGGATAGGAGGACGGGATAGGAGGACAGGATAGGAGGTCGGAATAGGAGGTCGGGATAGGAGGACGGGATAGTTGGTTGGGATATGACAACAATACATGAGGACAGGATATGAAGTCAAAAGCTTCCTCCTTTGTTTATTTTCCTACCCAACAAGGATTAGGAAGGAAAAACCGGGCAACGCCGGGTACTCAGCTAGTATATATATAAAACTCAATGTGTGTGTGTATGTATGTGTGTATGTTCCACAAAAACTCCCAAACGGCTAAAGATATTAACATGAAACTTGGCACACATGTTACTTATATGTCAACAACAAACATAGGATAGGTGATTTAACCCTTACTCACCCCCATTGGCCATGGGCGGGGTTTATGTTTAAAGTCCCATACAAGTCAATGGGAAATATGTTACTGCATAACTTCCAAACGGCTGGAGATATTTTGATAATACATGGTCACATTTTACTTATATGTCCACTTAAAATATAGGACAGTTAATTTAACCCTTAACTACCCCCATTTGTGAGGGTCTGGGTTTTTGTTTAAAGTCCCATGCAAATCAATGGGAAATGTATGTTCCCACATAACTTCCATACGGCTGGAGATATTTCAATACCTGGTACACATATTATGGGTTGGGATATGAGGATGGGATAGGAGGTCGGGATAGGAGGTCGGGATAGGAGGACGGGATTTGATGACGGGATAGGAGGTCTGTATAGGAGGTCGACATAGGAGGTCGGGATAGGAGGTCGAGATAGGAGGACGGCATAGAAGGTCGAGTTAGCAGGTCAAGATAGGAGGTCGACATATGAGGACGGGAAAGGAGGTCGGGATAGGAGGATGGGATAGGAGGTCTGGATAGGAGGTCGAGATAGGAGGATGGGATAGGAGGTCAAGATAGGAGGTCGAGATAGGAGGTCGAGATATGAGGACGGGAAAGGAGGACGGGATAGGAGGACAGGATAGGAGGACGGGATAGGAGGTCGGGATAGGAGGACGGGATAAGAGGTCAAGATAGGAGGTCGAGATAGGAGGTCAAGATACGAGGACGGGAAAGGAGGTCGAGATAGGAGGCCTGGATATGAGGACTGGATAGGAGGACGGGATAGGAGGACGGGATAGGAGGTTGGCATAGGAGATTGGGATAGGAGGTCGAGATAGGAGGTCGGAATAGGAGGACGGGATAGGAGGACTGGATAGGAGGTCGGGATAGGAGGTCGAGATAGGAGGTCGAGATAGGAGGACGGGATATGATGACGGTATAGGAGGTCGGGACAGGAGGTCGGGATAGGAGGTCGAGATAGGAGGTCGGGATATGGGGTTGGGATATGACAACAATATATGAATATGAAGTCAAAAGCTTCCTCCTTTGTTTATTTTCCTCCCCAACAAGGATTAGGAAGGAAAAACCGGGTACTCAGCTAGTATATATGTAAAACTCAATGGCCCTCATTTACTAACATGATTCCGACTCTTTTTGTCGGGTTTTGCGCCTAGATTCTGTAGCACGGAACATGCGACAGAATGTGCAACAGAAAAAACCCGACAGAATCCAAATCACTCAGAGTGGGAAAAAAAATACAAAATGGGCGTTGATTTCGGGAAAAGGGGCGTGTTCCCTACATTTCAGCCAAAATCACTAGTCTTTTCTAAAACCACTCGGAAATTCATGTGAATTACCGTATTTATCGGGGTATACCACGCACCGGCCTATAACACGCACCCTCATTTTACCAAGGATATTTGGGTAAAAAAAGTTTTTTACCCAAATATCCATGATAAAATGAGGGTGCGTGTGTGCGCGTGTATACCCCGATATACCCCCAGGAAAGGCAGGGGGAGAGAGGCCGTCGCTGCCCGCTTCTCTCCCCCTGCCTTTCCTGGGGTCTAGAGCGCTGCTGTCGGCCCTTTTCACCCCCTGGTTATCGGCGCCGCTGCCCGTTCTGTCCCCCTGACTATCGGTGCCGGCGCCGATAGCCAGGGGGAGAGAAGCGGCGCCGACAGCCAGGGGGAGAGAAGGGGCAGCGGCACCCATTGCCGGCGCCGCTGCCCCGTTGCCTCCCCCCATCCCCGGTGGCATAATTACCTGAGTCGGGTCCGCGCTGCTCGGGTCCACGCTGCTCCGCTGCTCCAGGCCTCCGTCGTTGCTATGCGCTGAACGGAGCGGCGCATGACGTCAGAGCGCCGCGCCGTGCATAGCAACGACGCTGGGGACCAGCGTCGTTGCTATGCACGGTGCGGCGCTCTGACGTCATGCGCCGCGCCGTTCAGCGCATAGCAACGACGGAGGCCTGGAGCAGCGGAGCAGCGCGGACCCGACTCAGGTAATTATGCCACCGTGGATGGGGGAGGCAACGGGGCAGCGGCGCCGGCAATGGGTGCCGCTGCCCCTTCTCTCCCCCTGGCTGTCGGCGCCGCTTCTCTCCCCCTGGCTATCGGCGCCGGCACCGATAGTCAGGGGGACAGAACGGGCAGCGGCGCCGATAACCAGGGGGTGAAAAGGACCGACAGCAGCGCTCTAGACCCCAGGAAAGGCAGGGGGAGAGAAGCGGGCAGCGACGGCCTCTCTCCCCCTGCCTTTCCTGGGGGGGTATCGGCGTATATACTGTATATATATATATATTAGACATGAGCACAAGGAAAATTATAGTTTCATTTCGTTACACTGTTTTATTTTTGGGTAAAATTTTCGGTTCAGTAATTTTTTCGGGTTTGATTTTTAGCATACATTCGGTATTCGGAGTATCGTATACATTTTTCGTTTACATTAGTTTTGGTTACCATGAAAAATAAAGATGCTGTAGGGAGTTGTGAAATTTATTATTAATTTTTTTGATAATGAAAATTTTTTTAATTTAGAAGCAGGGGACCATAATCGGGAGCAGGTGCAGGTATAGCAGGGAGCCGCAAAAATCAGAACATTGGAAGACAGGTAAGATAATGTATCATTTTATGTGATTTATTAATACATGATGTAATGTTGAATGAGTGCTGTTTGAATGATTGATGTGTTTGATTGACGGGTGATTTCTGTATAACATGTCATGTTGGTTATTTTTATTGTATTTTTCATGTAGATATTTGTAGTAAAATATGTGATTTTAATATATACTTCTTGTAAATACAATAATTTTTATGTAATGTGTATTTTTTTGAACATGTAAAACATGTTAGACACGTGTTTTACACTTGCGCTAACCCAGTGTTTCTGTTACCCAACAAACCAGGGTGCCTCCAGCTGTTGCAAAACTACAACACCCAGCATGCCCTGACAGCCAAAGGCTGTCCAGGCATGCTGGGAGTTGTAGTTTTGCAACAGCTGGAGGCACCCTGGTTCGTTGGCAAACAATGCGCTAACCTATTTTAGTTTTTTCTTTTTAAAATTTCCCTCTCTTTTCACTGAACTGGTTAGTAGGTTAATGAAATGCATAGTAAATTGCCATGGGAAAATTTTTTATTGACAAAACCACAGACATAATTTGATAATTGCCCTTTCAAACGTTTGTGGCTTTATCAATAAAAAATGTTTGCACGGCAAATTACTATGCATTTCATTATAGTAAATTGCCGTCGACAATTTCTTTTATTGATGAAGCCACAAACGTTCGAAAGGGCAAATATCAAATTATGTCTGTCTTTTTATCAATAAAAAATTTTCCCATGGCAATTTACCATGCATTTCATTAACCTACTAACCATATCAGTGAGAAGAGAGGGAAATTTAAAAAAGAAAAAACAGAAATAGGTTAGCGCATTGTTTGCCAACGAACCAGGGTGCCTCCAGCTGTTGCAAAACTACAACTCCCAGCATGCTGGGTGTTGTAGTTTTGCAACAGCCGGAGGCACCCTGGTTTGTTGGGTAACAGAAACACTGGGTTAGCGCAAGTGTAAAATACGTATCTAACATGTTTTACATGTTCCAAAAAAATACACATTACATAAAAATTAATGTATTAACAAGTAGATTATTAAGTATATTTAAATTACATATTTTACCATAAATATCTATGTTAAAGATACAATAAAAATAACCAACATGACATGTTATACAGAAATCACCCGTCAATCAAACACATCGATCAAATACATCAATCATTCAAGCAGCATTCATTTATTCAACATTACATTATGTATTAATAAATCACATAAAATTATACATTATCTTATCTTTCTTCCAATGTTCTGATCTCTGCGGGTCTCTTCTTTTTCAGCTCCCGCTCCCGATAATGGTCCCTTGTTTTTAAATGAAAAATAATCTTGTTTTAACAAAAATAAAATTCATTTTTCACAATTTCGTAGGCATGTACAATTTGCTTTGTTACAAATTTGGATTCATTCAGATGTAAATACTTCATACATTCGGATCAATCTGAATGTACGAAATATGAACAATTCTGACAAAAAACTATTTGTTACGAAACAAATTGCACATGTCTAATACATATACTCATTTAATACATCTATCTATATGTGTCTCCCTCCTTCCTCAGGTCCGAGTTACAGTGTGTGAATACAGTACTTTATATGTACATTTTTCCATGAATACATTAACCCATTAAACATTTGAAGTTTACCAGGTCTGAATGCCATTGGAGGCTAAGTATGACGTCAGCCTCCAGGGTCTATTGGTGGTGTATAGGAATGAATGGGCTAGATCTATAACATTGTGATTTTTTGCCTATTGAAATTAATGGGCCCAATGTTGTCTTATGGAGATCTTGCGGCTAACGGGGTAGAAAGCAAAATAGCAGGGTCATGGTAGTAATGTGGATGGGAGACCCTGGTGTGGGTTCAATTCTTGGTTGATATACAGTGTTGTGATTATACTTTAATTAAGATAGACATATATGGGTCAATTGATAGTTAAGAAAGTGTTTGAACCGTGGGAACTAGGTCAATTGAAACAGGATGTAATGTGTGGTATCCAATTGACCTAGTTCCCACAGTTCAAAAAAATCATGTCACTGTATTTCAACCCTGGAATTGAACCTTTACCAGGGTCTGCCATCCACGTTACCACCAGGACCCTGCTGTTTAGTTTTATACCCTGTTTGCCGCAGGATCTCCATAGACCACAATGGGCCCATAGATTTCAATGGGCAAAAAATCACAATGTTATAGATCTAGCCCATTCATTCCTATACACCACCAATAGACCCTGGAGGCTGACGTCATACTCAGCATCCAATGGCATTCAGACCTGCAAACTTCAAATGTTTAATGGGTTAATGTATTCATGGAAATATGTATATATAAAGTACTGTATCCACACCCTGTAACTCGGACCTGAGGAAGGAGGGAGCCCCTAAGTAACGAGTAGTCCTACGATGTATTGCCACTTTTTATGATTAGAAGTCGAATAAACCCTGCGACAGAAATTACCGTGTGCCAGAACCATGCGATAGAAATTACCATGCAACAGAACCCTGCAACAGAAATTACCAGGCAACATAATTTTTCCCTGTGACAAAAAATATCGGGAAAAGTGCGACAGATTAGTAAATACCAAGTTTAAAAAAGGTTGAAATCACAAAAAAGAAACACAAACCGACACTTCACTTTTAGTAAATGAGGGCCAATGTGTGTGTGGGTATGTGTGTGTGTGTATTTGTGTGTATTTTCCAGTATCATGTCCAAACGGCTAAAGATATTAACATGAAACTTGTTACACATGTTAGTTATATGTCAACGACAAACATAGGATAGGTAATTTAACCCTTACTCAGCCCCATTTGCCAGGGTCGGGGTTTTTGTTTAAAGTCCCATACAAGCCTATGGGAAATATATGTTACTGCATAACTTCCAAATGGCTGGAGATGTTTCAATAATACTTGGTCACATGTTACTTTAACCCTTAACTACCCCCATTTGTGAGGGTCAAGGTTTTTGTTTAAAGTCCCATGCAAATCTATGGGAAATGTATGTTCCCACATAACTTCCGTACAGCTGGAGATATTTCAATGATAACTGGTACACATTTTACTTATATGTCAAATAAAAATATATAATAGTTAAATTAACCCTTAATTACACCCGTATATAAAAGATGGGTTTTTGTTTCAAGTCCCATGCAAGTATATGGGACTTCCAGTACTTTACTCCACAAGCTCCGCTCTGCATCTCCTGGAGAATATGTCAGTCCGGCTTGCAAGCCACACCCCATCTCAAAAAGGCACGCCCACTGTTTAAGCCCCACCCCTTTGTATTACCTACCCTTTTTGTGCATCAGTCCGGCTTGCACATCACGCCCAGTCCCACAAAGCCACATCCCCTTCTATTTTCAGCTTACAATATCTTCATCACAAATCAGTCCCACCTGAGGACAGGATATGAGGTCGGGATATGAGGACGGGATATGAGGTCGGGATATGAGGTCAGGATATGAGGACGGGATATGAGCACGGGATATGAGCACGGGATATGAGGACGGGATATGAGCACGGGATATGAGGACAGGATATGAGGTTGGGATATGAGGTTGAGTTAGGAGGATGGACTATGAGTACGGAATATGAGGTCAAGATATGAGGATGGGATAATAGGTCAGGATATGGGGACAGGATATAGGGACGGGATATGGGGTCGGGCTATGAGGACGGGATATGAGGATGGGATATGAGGTCGGGGTATGAGGACGGAATATGAGGACGGGATATGAGGTAGGGCTATGAGGATGGGATATGAGGTCAGGATATGAGGATGGGATATGAGGTTGGGATATGAGGACAGGATATGGGATCAGGCTTTGAGGACAAATATGAGGTCGGGATATGAGGACAGGATATGAGGTCAAGATATGAGGACGGGATAATAGGTCGGGATATGAGGACAGGATATGGGGTCGGGTTATGAGGATGGAATATGAGGATGGGATATGAGGTCGGGATATGAGGACATGATATGAGGACGGGATATGAGGTCAGGATATGAGGACAGGATATGGGGTCGGGATATGAGGACGGGATATGAGGATGGGATATAAGGTCGGGATATGAGGACGGGACTTCCGTACAGCTGGAGATATTTCAATAATACCTGTTACACATTTTACTTATATGTCAAATAAAAATATATAATAGTTAAATTAACCCTTACCTACACCCGTATATAAAAGATGGGTTTTTGTTTCAAGTCCCATGCAAGTATATGGGACTTCCAGTACTTTACTCCACAAGCTCCGCTCTGCATCTCCTGGAGAATATGTCAGTTCAGCTTGCAAGCCACACCCCATCTCACAAAGGCACGCCCATTGTTTAAGCCCACCCCTTTGTATTACCTACCCTTTTTGTGCATCGGTCTGGCTTGCACATCACGCCCAGTCCCACAAAGCCACATCCCCTTCTATTTTCAGCTTACAATATCTTCATCACAAATCAGTCCCACATGAGGACAGGATATGAGGTTGGGATATGAGGTTGAGTTAGGAGGATGGACTATGAGGACGGAATATGAGGTCAAGATATGAGGATGGGATAATAGGTCGGGATATGGGGACAGGATATAGGGACGGGATATGGGGTCGGGCTATGAGGATGGGATATGAGGTTGGGGTATGAGGACAGAATATGAGGACGGGATATGAGGTCGGGCTATGAGGATGGGATATGAGGATGGGATATGAGGTCGGGATATGAGGATGGGATATGAGGTTGGGATATGAGGACGGGATATGGGGTCAGGCTTTGAGGACGAATATGAGGTCGGGATATGAGGACAGGATATGAGGTCAAGATATGAGGGCGAGATAATAGGTCGGGATATGAGGACGGGATATGGGGCCGGGCTATGAGGATGGAATATGAGGATGGAATATGAGGATGGGATATGAGGTCGGGATATGAGGACAGAATAGGAGGTCGAGATAGGAGGTCGGGAAAGGAGGTCGAGATAGGAGGTTGAGATATGAGGATGGGATGTGAGGTCGGGATATGGGGTCGGGCTATGAGGATGGGATATGAGGTCGGGATATTAGGACAGGATATGAGGTTGAGATATGAGGACGGGATATGAGGATGGGCTATGAGGACGGGATATGAGGATGGGATATGAGGTCGGGATATGAGGACGGGATAATAGGTCGGGATATGTGGACAGGATATAGGGATGGGATATGGGGTCGGGCTATGAGGACGGGATATGATGATGGGATATGAGGTCAGGGCATGAGGACGGAATATGAGGTCAAGATATGAGGATGGGATAATAGGTCGGGATATGGGGACAGGATATAGGGATGGGATATGGGGTCGGACTATGAGGACGGGATATGAGGATGGGATATGAGGTCGGGGTATGAGGACGGAATATGAGGACGGGAAATGAGGTCGGGCTATGAGGAAGGGATATGAGGATGGGATATGAGGTCGGGTTATGAGGATGGGATATGAGGTTGGGATATGAGGACGGGATATGGGGTCAGGCTTTGAGGACGAATATGAGGTTGGTATATGAGGACAGGATATGAGGTCAAAATATGAGGACGGGATAATAGGTCGGGATATGAGAACGGGATATGGGGTCGGGCTATGAGTATGGAATATGAGGATGGAATATGAGGATGGGACATGAGGTCGGGATATGAGGACAGGATATGGGGTCGGGATATGAGGACGGGATATGAGGATGGGATATGAGGTCGGGATATGAGGACGGGACATGAGGTCGGGATATGAGGATGGAATATGAGGACGGCATATGAGGACGGGATATGAGGTTGAGATATGAGGATGGGATATGAGGTCGGGATATGGGGTCGGGCTATGAGGATGGGATATGAGGTCGGGATATTAGGACAGGATATGAGGTTGAGATATGAGGACGGGATATGGGGACGGGATATGAGGTTGGGATATGAGGACGGGCTATGAGGACGGGATATGAGGATGGGATATGAGGTTGGGATATGAGAACGGGATATGAGGTTGGGATATGAGGTCGTGATATGAGGACGGGATATGAGGTCGGGATATGATGACAGGATATAGGGTCGGGCTATGAGGACGGGATATGAGGATGGGATATGAGGTCGGGATATGAGGACGGAATATGAGGACGAGATATGAGGACGGGATATGAGGTTGAGATATGAGGACAGGATAGGAGGTCAGGATATGAGGTCAGGATAGGAGATGAGGATAAGAGGTCGGGATAGGAGGTAGGGATATGAGGACGGGATAGGAGGACAAGATAGGAGGTCGGGATAGGAGGTCGGGATAGGAGGTTGAGATATGAGGATGAGATATAAGGTCAGGATATGGGGTCGAGCTATGAGGGCAGGATATGAGGTCAGGATACGAGGACGGGATATGAGGTTGAGATATGAGGATGGAATGTGGGGACGGGATATGGGGTATGGGTCAAAAGTTTCCTTCTTTGTTAATTTTCCTCCCCAACAAGGATTATGAAGGAAAAAACGGGCAACAGCGGGTACTCAGCTAGTATATATATATATATATATATATATATATATATATATATATATATATATGGAGGATGCCGCAGCACACAAAAGTAGTTTGAATGTAAAAAACAGTGGTTTATTCCATGAAAATACAAGCAAGCGACGTTTCAGCTGCCAGTGCAGCCTTTTTCAAGCAACACAATAGTGACCATACAAAGTATTTATATGTAAATGAACAAACACATCAATCAAATAGGTGGTACATCAATTAGTGAAAAGAAGTTACAAAAGGTGCATTTAAGATATAGGGTCACTTCGACCACTATAATGACAATATTGCACAAGTGCCCAGTGATGTGTTAAAATTAAATTACATATGAAAAAAGCTACACATATTGTAGAAATGACATTTTAACAATAATTACAACAGGTGAATCGGATAATTAATAAACAAACAAGGCGGGGGCAAGGTGGTCGCACCCATCGTACCTGTCTCTATGTGTAGAGTCGTCGTTGCTATGGGTGCGACCACCTTGCCCCCGCCTTGTTTGTTTATTAATTATCCGATTCACCTGTTGTAATTATTGTTAAAATGTCATTTCTACAATATGTGTAGCTTTTTTCATATGTAATTTAATTTTAACATATCACTGGGCACTTGTGCAATATTGTCATTATAGTGGTCGAAGTGACCCTATATCTTAAATGCACCTTTTGTAACTTCTTTTCACTAATTGATGTACCACCTATTTGATTGATGTGTTTGTTCATTTACATATAAATACTTTGTATGGTCACTATTGTGTTGCTTGAAAAAGGCTACACTGGCAGCTGAAACGTCGCTTGCTTGTATTTTCATGGAATAAACCACTGTTTTTTACATTCAAACTACTTTTGTGTGCTGCGGCATCCTCCCTAGATGACTGACTTGCCTTGACCAAGCTCTTTTCGCCGCTTGCACCAGCACTATGATACAATAGGACGTGCTGCTCCAATCTGGTTTTTGTTATATATATATATATATATATATATATATATATATATATATATATATGTATATATACAGTACAGACCAAAAGTTTGGACACACCTTCTCAGTTTTCTTTATTTTCATGACTATGAAAATTGTAGATTTACACTGAAGGCATCAAAACTATGAATTATAGACATAACAAAAAAGTGTGAAACAACTGAATATATGTCATATTCTAGGTTCTTCAAAGTAGCCACCTTTTGCTTTGATTACTGCTTTGCACACTCTTTGGCATTCTCTTGATGAGCTTCAAGAGGTAGTCACCTGAAATGGTCATCCAACAGTCTTGAAGGAGTTCCCAGAGATGCTTAGCATTTGTTGGCCCTTTTTGCTTTCACTCCGCGGTCCAGCTCACCCCAAACCATCTCAATTGGGTTCAGGTCCGGTGACTGTGGAGGCCAGGTCATCTGGTGTAGCACCCCATCACTCTCCTCCTTGGTCAAATAGCCCTTACACAGCCTGGAGGTGTGTTTGGGGTCATGGTCCTGTTGAAAAATAAATGATGGTCCAACTAAACGCAAACCGGATGGAATAACATGCTGGTGCAAGATGCTGTGGTAGACATGCTGGTTCAGTATGCCTTCAATTTTGAATAAATCCCCAACAGTGTCACCAGCAAAGCACCCCCACACCATCACACCTCCTCCTCCACACCATCACACCTCCTCCCCCACACCATCACACCTCCTCCCCACACCATCACACCTCCCCCCCACACCATCACACCTCCTCCTCCACACCAGCACACCTGTGAAGTGAAAACCATTTCAGGTGACTACCTCTTGAATCTCAACAAGAGAATGCCAAGAGTGTGCAAAGCAGTAATCAAAGCAAAAGGTGGCTACTGTGAAGAACCTAGAATATGACATATTTTCAGTTGTTTCACACTTTTTTGTTATGTCTTTAATTCCACATGTGTTAATTCATAGTTTTAATGCCTTAGTCATGAAAATAAAGAAAACTCTGAATGAGAAGGTGTGTCCAAACTTTTGGTCTGTACTGTATATATATATATATATATATATATATATATATAAATGTATATATATATATATATATATACATATATATATATATATATATATATATTAACTGGCTCCAGAAAGTTAAACAGATTAGTAAATTACTTCTATTAAAAAATCTTAATCCTTCCATTAACCCCTTAAGGACTCAGCCCATTTTGGCCTTAAGGACTCAGACAATTTCATTTTTACGTTTTCATTTTTTCCTCCTCGCCTTCTAAAAATCATAACTCTTTTATATTTTCATCCACAGACTAGTATGAGGGCTTGTTTTTTGCGCGACCAGTTGTCCTTTGTAATGACATCACTCATTATATCATAAAATGTATGGCGCAACCAAAAAACACTATTTTTGTGGGGAAATTAAAACGAAAAACGCAATTTTGCTAATTTTGGAAGGTTTTGTTTTCACGCCGTACAATTTCTGGTAAAAATGACATGTGTTCTTTATTCTGAGGGTCAATACGATTAAAATGATACCCATTATTATATACTTTTATATTATTGTTGCGCTTAAAAAAAATCACAAACTTTTTAACCAAATTAGTACGTTTATAATCCCTTTATTTTGATGACCTATAACTTTTTTATTTTTCCGTATAAGCGGCGGTATGGGGGCTCATTTTTTGCGCCATGATCTGTACTTTTTTTTGATACCACATTTGTATATAAAAAACTTTTAATACATTTTTTATAATTTTTTTTTTAATAAAATGTATTAAAAAAGTAGGAATTTTGGACTTTTTACATTTTTTTTCGTTCACGCCGTTCACCGTACGGGATCATTAACATTTTATTTTAATAGTTCGGACATTTACGCACGCGGCAATACCAAATATGTCTATAAAAAATGTTTTTTACGCTTTTTGGGGGTAAAATAGGAAAAAACGGACGTTTTACTTTTTTATTGGGGGAGGGGATTTTTCACTTTTTTTTTACTTTTACTTTTACATTTTTTTACATTTTTTTTTACACTTGAATAGTCCCCATAGGGGACTATTCATAGCAATACCATGATTGCTAATACTGATCTGTTCTATGTATAGGACATAGAACAGATCAGTATTATCGGTCATCTCCTGCTCTGGTCTGCTCGATCACAGACCAGAGCAGGAGACGCCGGGAGCCGCACGGAGGAAGGTGAGGGGACCTCCGTGCGGCGTTATGAATGATCGGATCCCCGCAGCAGCGCTGCGGGCGATCCGATCGTTCATTTTAATCGCGAACTCCCGCAGATGCCGGGATCTGTATTGATCCCGGCACCTGAGGGGTTAATGGCGGACGCCCGCGAGATCGCGGGCGTCGGCCATTGCCGGCGGGTCCCTGGCTGCGATCAGCAGCCGGGATCAGCCGCGCATGACACGGGCATCGCTCCGATGCCCGCGGTTATGCTTAGGACGTAAATGTACGTCCTGGTGCGTTAAGTACCACCTCACCAGGACGTACATTTACGTCCTGCGTCCTTAAGGGGTTAATTATCAGCTGCTCTCTGCTGACATCTCTGCTTGTCTCTGGAACTGCACAGAGTAGAAGAGGTTTGCTATGGGGATTTGCATCTACTCTGGACAGTTCCCGAGACAGGTGTCATCAGAGAGCACTTAGACAGAAAAGAACAACTCAACTTCAGTAGCTCATAAGTACTGAAAGGATTAAGATTTTTTAATAGAGCCAGTTGATATATAAAAAAAAAAGTTTTTTCCTGGATAACCCCTTTAACATTGTGGAGAATGGAATTTTACACTGTCCCATTCACACAGCAAATTTTCTGCTGCAGAATTCTGCTGCAGAAATTCTGGATTCGGTAAAAACATTAAACCTTTTTCAGCAGAATTCCTCAGCAGAGACTATTGAAGTCAATGGGACTCTGAATTCCATTAGGAATCTGTGTATTGAGCACATGAAATTCTCCATACATTCAGCACAAATTCCGCACACATTCCGCAGGAAATCTATAAAACTGCAAAAAAAAATCTGCTGCCAGCTTGCCCAACACTGAAATTATTAGAGGTGCACCGAAATGGAAATTTCAGAACCGAAACGAAACCGAAATAAAAAAAAAATGTCCTGCCGAAACCGATACCGATACCGAAAATGACTTCTCCCCGTCTTCTGGTAAAATGCAGCGCTCCGCTCATTAGATTAGATTCCCCCACATTAGATTGCCAGCTCCCCCACATTAGATTGCCAGCTCCCCCACATTAGGTCGGGAGTTCCCCCACATTAGTAGGCAGCTCCCCCACAATAGTAGGCAGCTCCCCCACATTAGATTGCCAGCTCCACCACATTATGTCGGGAGTTCCCCCACATTAGTAGGCAGCTCCCCCACAATAGTAGGCAGCTCCCCCACAATAGTAGGCAGCTCCCCCACAACAGAAGGCAGCTCCCCCACAACAGTAGGCAGGTTCCCAAATTAGGTCAGCATTTCCCCCACAATAGTAGTCAGGTTCCCAAATTAGGTCAGCATTTCCCCCACAATAGTAGGCAGGTTCCCAAATTAGGTCAGCATTTCCCCCACAATAGTAGGCAGGTTCCCCACAATAGTAGGCAGCTCCCCCCAACAATAGTAGGCAGTTCCCACACAATATTAAGCAGCTCCCCCCAACAATATTAGGCAGCTCCCCCCACATTTTTAGGCAGCTCCCCCCCACATTAGGTCAGCAGTTCCCCCACAATAGTAGGCAGGTTCCTCACAATAGTAGGCAGCTCCCCCACATTAGGTCAGCATTTCCCCCACAATAGTAGGAAGCTCCCCCCAACAATAGTAGGCAGTTCCCCCACAATATTAGGCAGCTCCCCCCACATTTGTAGGCAGCTCCCCCCCACAATATTAGGCAGCTCCCCCCAACAATATTGGGCAGCTCCCCCCAACAATATTAGGCAGCTCCCCCCAACAATATTAGGCAGCTCCCCCCCCCACAATATCAGGCAGCTCCCCCCAACAATATTAGGCAGCTCCCGCCAACAATATTAGGCAGCTCCCCCCCAACAATATTAGGCAGCTCCCTCCCCCCCACAAGATTAGGCAGCTCCCCCCCCCACAATATTAGGCAGCTCCCCCCCCCCCACAATATTAGGCAGCTCCCCCCCCACAATATTAGGCAGCTCCCGCCCCCCCCCCACACACAATATTAGGCAGCTCCCCCCCCACAATATTAGGCAGCTCCCCCCCCCCCACAATATTAGGCAGCTCCCCCCCCCCACACAATATTAGGCAGCTCCCCCCACATTTGTAGGCAGCTCCCCCCCACATTTGTAGGCAGTTCCCCCACCCCACAGACATACAGCTTCCAGCCATATACAGTGTATGGCTGGAGGCTGTATGTCTGTACTGCTGCCCCCACAGTGTTCCGGTCACCGCTCCTCCGGCCCGGGGTCACATCTACTGCTATGGCCCATGGACCATAGCAGTAGGTGCCGGGACCGGGGGAGCGGTGACCGGAACACTGAAGAAGATGACGCGGTCACTTACCAGGCCCCGGCCGGCGTGCGTTCTCCCGCGACGATCCTGCGGTCCTCCTGCGTCTCTATGGTTGTACGCACGGGACGTCAGTGACTTCCCGTGCGTACAACCATAGAGGCGGAGAAGCGAAGGACCGAAGGAGGATCGCGGGAGGATCGCGGGAGGACGCCGGGGAATGGTGAGTGACCGCCGGACATCCTTATGTCCCGAAAAGATTTTTCGGGACACAGGGATGTCCGGGATAGGATAGGAATACTTATTTTTATGTGCCCGGGCCGGCTCCTGTGTGTGGCTGCAGGCGGGGGCCGACCAGAGCATATAAATGCTAATACTGTATACTAAAAACCAGGGGGCCTCCAGCTGTTGTGAAACTACAACTCCCAGCATGCCCGGACAGACTTTGCCGGTCCGGGCATGCTGGGAGTTGTAGTTTCACAACAGCTGGAGGCCCCCTGGTTTTTAGTATACAGTATTAGTTTTTATATGCTCTGGTCAGCCCCCGCCTGCAGCCACACACAGGAGCCGGCCCGGGCACATAAAAAGAAGTATTCCTAATCCTATCCCGGAGAGCGCAAACCCCCCCCCCCCCCAGATGTTGCGGCCGGCCCCCCCCTGCACCGCCCACGAGTGCCTCTGCCACTGGCAGTGTTTGCAACTTGTGCTGTGGGCGGGCAGGGGAGGTGGTCATTATCGGCACTTTTTTTTGTTGTTTCGGCATTTTGCCGAAATAGCTATTTTCGGCCGATATGTATCGGCTGCCGATATATCGGTGCATCCCTAGAAATTATGGAGCATTATGACTTCACTGTCTTGACTTTACATTTTACAAAGATGGTTTGGTAACAAAGAAATAACAGTTCATTGCCATATTACCATTCCATTCTACGTCTACTGTCTGGATAGATTCACTATAATGATCTTTCATATAGTGATATTAAGATAAACTTTCCAGATATGAGATAAACCTTACTTTATCATACGCATGTACTGAATTCATGCACTAAAATTTTTCATTGATCACTTTGCTTTTCCACAAAAATGTTATATGGTATGAAGATCTGTTGACAAAATATAGCCAAGCATGGTGCAGTACATTCCCAACCAATATATAAATAATTAGGGTGTGTGGGAAATCCTTTCGAGTAACCGCTCACCTGTTCTTGTTTTGTAAGCAAGACACAACTTATCTCACTCTGTGAAGAGTATCCAGAAGGAACGATACAGCTACCGTCTGCCGGTCAGGGATCCTCTATCCACTGGAAAACACATATTCCAAGAAGGTAGCGGAAGATACCCAGGATCATCAGGCGCAAAGTTTCAGCGCATTTCCAGGTGTAAAACACCCCTTCCCGTAAAACACCCTAAGGAAGGAGTATTTTACACCTAGAAACACATTAAGCCTCATTTACTAAGAGTGGAGTGTAGTTTTGTTTGTAGGTTTTTGTTTTCAACTGGTATTTTTCCATGGTATTTACTATTGTATCTTGTATTTGGCACTTTTTACACATGCTCGGAACTGTCGGGTTTTCCAAAGCCCAAATCCACCACATTGTATGTGGAAACATTAGTAAACCTATGGGTTTCTATTGAAAACATAGGGTTTTTTGGAGACATGCCCTTTTCCCCTGATGGTCACGCCCCTATTTAGGGTTTTCTAAGGAAAGTGGAGAGTTAGTTGGAATCTTTGGATTTTTGGTCAGAAATTCTGGCGCACAGCACATGTTATGCAAAAAACCCTGCAAAATCTACTTGGAAAAGCCTAAGTAAATGAGGCCCATTATGTATGTGGCACGTTGTTACTGATGAAAATTAAAGACCTTTTGTAATAGGGTTGTTTACATTTTTTTGAATATTTAATAAAGAAAACGGCTCCTGAGAATAACAGCACTAGGGGTCCCCATACCTACTGGGACACTAACCAGTCCAGCAGCATCAGGCTTGTCCATGAGTCATAGACAAGAGATGACTCATGGACAAGGCTGCATGAGCAGACGCACCAATCACCTCCCACCACCACAAGGGAGGGTCACATACCCTTCCCCTGAGAGGATTTCTAACACTGTGAGCTAATGAAAATAGTGAGTTTTATAATAAATATAGGTGATAGAGGCATAAAAATTAGACGTACATGGTCAGGATCAAGTACTGAGTAAAGCATTATCGGATCTGACAGGTACGCTTTAAAAAATATTGAATTTCTTAGCACATATATTGCTATTTTTTACCTTGACTATTCGGTGGTAACACCATCAACACGATCCACAGAAAGAGTAGTTGTTTAGCCATATCCATTGATCACTACCAGAGTTCCAACGTAAGAGGAAAAATAATTCTTTCTATGTCACATAGAGGTTCATGTCTCCAGGCTTTGGCTCATTACAAGCCAAGGGGCATCTTCAGTGTAACATGCGCATTCGGAAACAGGATCTGTAACGTGACATGAAGGATCTGTCACCCGAGCATCAAAGACAAGTAGTTTTCCAAACCTATGCAGTTTCTGGAGTTACAACCATTATTTACACTCAGTCCTCAGGTTACACTTTCCACTAACTAGGCTTGTGAAACAAAAGACAGGGAAAGTGCGCACTTCTTACAATAAATATCGTAAAGTAAAACCTGTACATCCCAATAGTTAATACACATTTGTGTTAGTACTAAGTGATGGTTCTCCGGGAATTAATTAGCGTTAATTGAATTATAATGGACCTAGAGCATAGATCTCAGATAAAGTGTATGCATCTTTATTTTTTATTTTATTATAAATTTTTTTTTTTAGAGGCTGTGAACAGGAAACAGTATAGGTTTCCTAATGTTCTAATATATTGTTTGCAACCTTGCTTGCAATACCAGACACAATCTACAGCAATGTTTTCCAAACTGTGTGTCTCTAGCTGTTGTAAAACAGCATGCTGGGAGTTGTAGTTTTGTAACAGCTGGAGACACACTGTTTGGAAAACACTGGTTATAGACAAGAGTTTTGTTACTAATCTCATGCAACCCCTGTAGGGGACAGTTTATTAGAACTTTAGAGCACCATAGGCTTAATTTATACACTTCTAGATGACCCTTCTAATTTCAAAGCCATCTGTATAATTGCTTCTTTCTTTAAAGGGGTTATCTATGCTTAGATAATACCACTACCCCTGCCCTCAGGTTATGTGTGGTATTACAATTCAGTTTCTTTGAAGCGAATGGAGCCACGCTGTAATACCACCGCCAAGGTGGGGTGCTGTTTTTGGAAGAAATTAGCTCTGTTTTTTATTGCTGAATAAAAAAAAAATATATATATATATATGTATGTGTGTCTGAAATATATAAATGAAATACATATATATATATATATATATATATATATATATATATATATATATCCCTTTTAAGCCTGATGAAAAAGTGGTAACAAAATATATTCCAATCTGATATTTGCATGACGGAATTCAGGAACTCAGGTACAGATCTGTAATCCTGTATAAAGGTCAACTATATTATTTATGAGGAGATAAAAAGATATAGGACAGACAGGTAGTCAGTCCTATGCTCTGTTATATCATAATCTATAATAAATTACGCTGCAAAACAATAGCACAATTGGCCGAAACTTTTGAATCCTTTTTTTATTTTTAGACAGAAGTTTATGAGGAGCAGATATTGATATTTTAAGATGTAGAACAGATATCTAGAAAGGGACAGTTTTATTTTGCATAGAGATAGGATGTACTTACCTCTTTACTAATTTACTGTCTCATTTTACATACCTGTTCATATACAGACCCAGTTGTGTCCTTTTTACTTCAAGTGACAGCAGAAACAATTCTGAATATTTTCTTGTAGTAGAACCTGGTAGTAGAATTATGTGACTTCTTTCTCCGTCCGTCTCTCAGCTCCTTCTGATCAGGTTACGTATGTTCAGTACCACCTGATGACATAAGCTCCAGCCAAAGTGACCATGTCATAGAGATCAGTCCAGAAATTTGTTAGGGCAGGGAGGGGCAGGCTTTAGCTGTCAATCATACCTGTCCTGAAAGTCACATGTCTTCCCGTGCCCCCTCACTGTGTCTCTTGTGCATTATTTATACAGGAATAAGACATTCAACTGTTTCACCATTTCATTAGAGGGAATTCAGCTGCTTAATTAGAAACATAGAATGTGTCAGCAGATAAGAACCATTTGGCCCATCCAGTCTTCCCAATATTCTGAATACTATGAATAGTCCCTGGCCCTATTTTATATGAAGGATAGCCTTATGCTTATCCCATGCATGTTTAAACTCCTTCACTGTATTTGCGGCGACCACTTCTGCAGGAAGGCTATTCCATGCATCCACTGCTCTCTCAGTGAAGTCATACTTCCTGATATTACTGTATAAAACTTTGCCCCTCTAATTAACAAACTACACTGGAGACTGTTAAGTCTATTGATAATAATAGTTGAATGCAGTTTTGGCCTCATGCACACCAGCATTCCAGTTTTGTACAAAAGTTCATGAAGCTTACACTGTATCTCTTAATGCCTCAGATTTCATACACATATAGATGAGGTGACTGTCTATAATACCTGGATCCAGAGGCATAGCTGGTAGCTTCAGGCCCTGATGCAAAATCTGCAACAGCGTCCCATATGCCAATTATTGTACTGCTCTCTTATGGGGCAGATGTGTTTTGGGGCCCCTTTAGGCACCAGGGCCCCGGTGCGACTGATACCTCTGCTACCTCTATAGCTACGCCCCTGCCTGGATCAATCTTTTAATGTCACTTAGAAAAACTTTTGACAAGTCACAGGGACAGGGCTCAAGTCCGGCAAGAACACATGGGAACAGAGTTCCTGCCCTTTTTACACAGCAGACACACCGTTCCCATTAGCAGGAGTCCTGCAGGACCAATCCTTGAGTGGAACTCTTGGGTGAGTTTCCACACTCTTTTTCCAGGACTTAAACCCTTCACAGAGACGTGTCATAAGTTTTGATCAATCTGGGTCTCAGTGCTGATAACCCAACCTATAAGGAGATCGAGCCCGAAAAAGTGTGCAGCGTTGTTGTTCACTCCCCGACTAGTAGCGATCTTTGTCTCGCTGCTCCATGGTAAGTATACGGACCAGCAAGACAAAGATCATTCAAGCCGGGGAGTGAACAGCAATGTTGCGCACTTCTCTAGGCTCGTTCTAGAGGTTACATAGTTACATAGTTAGTACGGTCGAAAAAAAGACATATGTCCATCAAGTTCAACCAGGGAATTGAAGGGAAGGGGTGTGGCGCGATATTGGGGAAGGGATGGGATTTTATATTTCTTCATAAGCATTAATGTTATTTTGTTCCAGGAATGTATCTAATCCTGTTTTAAAGCTGTTAATTTTTCCTGCTGTGACCAGTTCCTGAGGTAGACTGTTCCATAAGTTCACAGTTCTCATGGTAAAGAAGGCGTGTCGCCCCTTGAGACTAAGTCTTTTCTTCTCCAGACGAAGGGAGTGCCCCCTTGTCCTTTGGGGGGGGTTTAACCTGGAACAGTTTTTCTCCATATTTTTTGTATGGGCCATTAATATACTTATATACATTTATCATATCCCCCCTTAAACGTCTCTTCTCAAGACTAAACAATTGTATCTCCTTTAATCGCTCCTCATAGCTAAGATGTTCCATGCCCCATATTAGTATAGTCGCACGTCTCTGCACCCTTTCCAGCTCCACAGTGTCCCTTTTATGGACAGGTGACCAAAACTGAACAGCATATTACAGGTGAGGCCGTACCAATGCTTTATAAAGGGCGAGCATTATGTCCCTGTCCCTTGAGTCCATACCTCTTTTGATACATGACAATATCCTGCTGGCTTTGGGAGCAGCAGCCTGACATTGCATCCTATTCTGTAGTCTGTGATCTACAAGTACACCCAGATCCTTCTCTACCAGTGACTCTGCCAGTTTAATCCCCTCTAAGACATACGATGCATGCAGGTTATTAGTACCCAGATGCATAACTTTACATTTATCCACATTGAACCTCATTTGCCAAGTGGATGCCCAGACACTTAGTTTATCCAAGTCATTTTGAAACTTATGCACATCCTCTATAGACTGTACCATGCTACAAAGCTTGGTGTCATCTGCAAAGATAGAAACAGAGCTGTTAATGCCATCCTCTATATCATTGATAAATAAATTAAACAACAGCGGTCCCAGTGCAGAACCTTGGGGTACACCACTAATAACTGGGGACCAATCAGAGTACGAATCATTGACCACCACTCTCTGGGTACGATCCATGAGCCAGTGTTCAATCCAGTTACAAACTAAAATTTCCAAACCCAAAGACCTTAACTTACCTGTCAGACGTCTATGAGGGACAGTATCAAACGCTTTAGCAAAATCCAGAATCCAGAAACACTATATCCACAGCCATTCCTCTGTCAAGGCTTCTACTCACCTCTTCATAAAAGCAAATTAGATTGGTTTGACAAGTTCTATCCTTAGTAAACCCATGCTGGCTATCATTTATAATACTATTATCCCCTATGTATTCCTGTATGTAATCCCTTATAAGTCCTTCAAACAATTTACCCACAATGCACGTCAAACTTAGGCTGGGTTCACACCACGTTTTGTTAAGTTCCCGTATACGGCTGGGAGGGGGGGTGGGGCTTAATCGTGGCACCGACACTCAGCCGTATTCGGCAAACGTATTTAATGTATGTCTATGAGCCGACCGGAGTGAACCGCAGCCTCCGGTCGGCTTTGTTTTCGGCCGTATGCGGTTTCCCGACCGCAGGTAAAAACGTGGTCGACGGGCGGGCGCCGCGATTAAGCCCCGCCCCCCCTCCTCCCAGCCATATACGGGAGCCGTATTTAACAAAACGTTGTGTGAACCCAGCCTTACCGGTCTATAGTTTCCTGGGGAAGACCTAGAGCCTTTTTTGAAGATGTCACAGCACTGAGACTCAGGCCAATGTCAAAAGACACCTCAAGTTTTTCTAAGTGACAGTGTCTACTCAAGATAGGACTTCTTTGACACGGCAGCCAGGCCAGTCATCATGAGGCACTGGAAGCCAATAGTTACCTCATCTATAGCCGAGTGAATATGCAAGGAGAAATATCTTAATCACATGGAAGATATGGCAGCTTATATCACTGGAAAATGCATGTTTTATTCCATATCTAGTCAAATTGCATTGTGTTGGGGGATGAAACTCGCTTGCAGAGGTTTACCTAGTGCCCCTTGCACCCCTGGTGAGGTGCCGAAAAAATAAATAAATAAATAAAATTACTTATATAATTGACCCCTGGTAAGTATCATTTTATTCAGTGTCACCTGCACTACAAGGCTACTATACCAACAGGTTAGTGCAGGTGATACTGATGACAGCTTCCCTTTAAAGGAAAACAGTCACCCGTTTACCCACACTAAACCCCCATACACTGGTTTATAGTGTGGATGAACAGGAGACCAATGCAGGCTTTCTGGCCTATATATGTAGATGCAGTCCGTTGCCGAGTCCCCCTTAAGTTCCTAAATTGTGCGCTGGAGGCGGGCCTGCCAGCTGGAATTGAATAATCAATGGCGCTAGTCACGTGAGTGCTTAGTAGGTACAAGCGCTCATGTGACCAGCACCCAGGCACCAGACTGAAGGTAGGTAAGTTAATCACAGACCCCGCATCGATTTTCTGTTCACCCACTTTATAACCCGTTGTATTGGGTTTAGTGTGAATGTTTTCCTTTAATAGATGTAAATAAGCCCCTCCCCTAATAAAAGTTTGAATCTCCCCCCTTTTCCAATTTATAAAATAATGTTATTAAAAATAAACATAAACATATGTGGTATCGCCAAGTCCGTAAATTTCCGAACTAATGGTGTACACTTGAAAAAATACCAAAATCCAAAATTGTGAATTTTTGGTCACTTCATTTACCATAAAAAAAATGTATAAAAAGCAATCAAAAATTCCCATCAAAACAAAAATGGAACCGATAAAAACTTCAGATCACGGCACAAAAAATGAGACCTCACATAGCCCCGTATGCTGAAAAATAAAAAAGTTATAAGGGTCAAAAGAGGACATTTTTAAACATACTAATTTTGGTGCATGTAGTTATAATTTTTTGAAATTAGTAAAATAATATAAAACCTACATAAATTGGGTATCCTTGTGACCGTATAGACCTACAGAATAAGGAAAAGGTGTCATTTTTACCAAAAAGTGCAACACTTAGAAACGGAAGCTCCTAAAATTACAAAATGAATTTTTTTTTATTTTACCCCACTAATAAGTTTGTTTTTTGTTTTGCTGCAGATTATGTTATAAAATAAGTGATGTCATTAGAAAGTACAATTGGTGACACAATAAACAAGCCCTTATATGGGTCTGTGGGTGCAAAATTTAAAGCGTTATGATTTTCAAAAGGTGAGGAGGAAAAAACGAAAGTGCAAAAACGAAAAATCGCCTCGTCCTTAACACCTTAATGACCAAGGACGTATATTTATGTCTTTGGCCTTGGCCGGCTCCCGCAATATAACGCGGGGTCACGCGGTGACCCCGCGTCATATCGGGTCGGGTCTAAAACGTCTAAAACGAAAGTGAAAGCTGCCCGGCTGCTCAGTGGGGCTGATCGGGACCACCACAGTGAAAATGCGGTGTCCCGATCAGCTGGGACACGAGCGGAGGTCCTCTTACCTGCCTCCGGCATGTCACCTCGACGATTGATTGCCCCAAGCCTGAGATGCAGGCTAGAGCAATCGACCGCCAATAACGCTGATCACTGCAAAGCTATGGCTTTGCAGTGAACAGTGCTAGTAATCCGTGTGTGCAGTGTTATAGGTCCCTATGGGAGCTAAGTTTCCACTTGTTTTTTTTTCTGGCAGTTTCTGGAAAACTGCCACTGCAGTTTTTGAGCCAAAGTCAGAAGTGGATCCATAAGGGAGGAGAAGTGTAAGTCCTTCCTTTATATGTCCTATTCCTTTTGAATACACTTCTGGCTTTGGCTCAAAAACTGCAGTGGCAGTTTTCCAAAAACTGCCAGAAAAAAAACCACGTGGAAACTTAGCCTTATAAAAGTTCAAATCACCCCCCTTTTCCCATAAAAAAGACCATGTAAATAAAAATAAATATAAACATATATGGTATCGCCGCGTGCGTAAATGTCCGAACTATAAAAATGAATCATTAATTAAACTGCACGGTCAATGGCGTACGCGCAAAAAAATTCCAAAGTCCAAAATAATGTATTTTTGGCCGCTTTTTATATCATGAAAAGTGAATAAAAAGCAATCAAAAAGTCCGATCAATACAAAAATTGTACCGCTAAAAATGTCAGATCACGGTGCAAAATATTAGCCCTTATACTGCCCCATACGCAGAAAAATAAAAAAGTTATAGGGGTCAGAAGATGACAATTTTAAACGTATCAATTTCCGTGCATGTAGTTATGATTTTTTTTCCAGAAGTACGACAAAATCAAACCAATATAAGCAGGGTATCATTTTAATTGTATGGACCTACAGAATAAAGATCAGGTGTCATTTTTACTGAAAAATGTACTGCATAGAAACGGAAGCCCCCAAAAGTTACAAAATGGCGTTTTTCCTTCAATTTCATCGCACAATGATTTTTTTTCCCATTTTGCTGTAGACTTTTGGGTAAAATGACTGATGGTAGAATTGGTGGCGCAAAAAATAAGCCATCATATGGATTTTTTGGTGCAAAATTGAAAGGGTTATGATTTTTAAAAGGTGAGGAGGAAAAAACGAAAGTGCAAAAAACGAAAACCCCTCAGTCCTTAAGGGGTTAAAAGTATTAAGGGGTTTAATTATTTGCTGTCTATATGGATTAGATACAGTCAAAGTATCTAATCTATATAGGGGGCACATTATCATATTGATATGAGGAGAGCACAGTATCTAGTTCTAATTCATATGGAGGGGCACAGTACTGAATCTCCATATGAGGGGGCACAATATATAACAGGAAGGGCACAGAGTATCTAATCCATCCAGGAGGGGCACATAATACTGCGCCCCCCTGTATGTATTATATACTTATAAGTATAATAAGTCTGCTTGTATTAACTACAACTCCCAGCATGCCCTGACACAGCCTATGGCTCTGCATCTGACCCAAACCAAACCTACAACTCCCAGCATGTTACACTTTATAGTAGTAAAGTAGTATGGGTTATAGTGCAACATGCTGGGAGTTGTAGTGTAGGGTCAGCTGCAGAGCCATATGCTGTCAGGGCATGCAGGGAGTTGTAGTGTTGGGTCAGCTGCAGAGCCATAGGCTGTCAGGGCAAACTGGGAGTTGGTTTGTTAATAACTACAATAACTACAACACCCAGCATGCTTTAACACAACCTATGGCTCTGCAGCAGTCCCACAACTACAATTTCCAGAAAGTTGTTTTGGAAGCCACTTCTTATGTGTGGCTGGGTCTATTTTCTCCTGCTTCTTGCATGCTGAAAACCTTTAGGCCCGGCCTGTGCTTAGTGCACAGGTCTCTATGCTCCTCCCCAGGAGGTAGGGAGGAAGTAGTCAGGGCAGTTGATGCTACATGTCTGTGATGTAACTGGGCAGTGCAAGCAAGTAGGTGAACCCCACACCCGCAGCCCCTGATCACTCTGCAGAGGTCGCCGCAGACACTGTCATCTTATGTTGCCCACTGCCACTGCAGCAGAAGTTGTATGTAATTTTTTACCTAGTGGTGGCCAAAACGGTAGGTACGCCACTGCTGGCTTGGCAGCCTGGCTTGATTCCTGATGTCACTTTACCCCTTTTGGACCCCTTTTGTTTGTCCTTACTGTTTGTTACAGAGTGTGAAAGGGTGTTATAAATCTATTAGAAATAGATGTGGTTGCTGTTGGTTCATAAACCAAGCCAAAGAAGTTACGGAATTAGAATATAAAACCAAAAGTAACATACATTCATTAATTTTTTTATTGTAACACTAATTTGGTTATATATTTTATTTCCTGTAAAATGTGTAATCTTGGTTATTTGAGCTGCACCATGAGAACATCTTAATGGTGCAGTTCACCAGGAGGTTCCGGAGGGGGACCGTCCATTTTAGGGTGGACACCCCGCCTAGGCAATAGGTGTTAGTAATAGGGTTTAAAAGGGAATAGTGTAGGTTCACCAGGCCCATGATTAATCTCCTTCCCGTCTTCCCCCTTTAGGGACCTATCTGTCAATTTAGAACCCGGTTTTAACTAGATATATATATATATATATATATATATATATATATATATATAAATACTGTTATTACACCTACATAAATTTACAACCTTGTTCGTGGCATGCCTTTGCTCTGAATATAATTTCTCACTTAACTGCTGAACTATCTAAAAAACCATTTGAGCCATTCACAAATTACTTAATTCTAACTTGACTAAGTTTCATCTAATATCATCCCAAATCACTTTTTTATCATTAATTGTTCTTTTGAACTCTGTAAAAACACTTAGGTGGGCAGGACTTTACCCCAGATTGAGTGTACATCATCAACTTTAATATTGCAGCGAGCACAGCGGTGTCATGCCCGTATCCTCTCTGCGCCCGTATCCTCTCTGACGTGCCCGCATCCTCTCTGCGCAATAATAACAAGTGCAGCGGCGTCATGTGACGAGATAGATCACGTGCTTGTGTCCCCTCCATGTACGATCGCGATACTGCGATCCACGTGACTGGGACTTGCGCTCATTGTTTACCAGCTTGCCGGATATAAGACCATGTGCCGGAAACAGGCACTAGAGCGCCAGTAGCCTGGTAATAGGCTCCCTACCATTGTAGGTAGCGCTCGGCTCCACCATATATTGGACCTCAGAACTGTAATTAGCCAGAATCTGGCAGCACCTTTCTTTTCAGGTATTTTGAGTTATACAAACACTCCTGACAGGGGAAATCTCCTGTTCATTTATGTTAGGTATCCTGAGGGGATCGGTGGTGTGGTAGAACACCAACAGCTGACGAAATGTCTTTGAAATCATCTGCTAGCATTACAGCAATGCCTCTTTTTCGTCTCATTTCTTTCAGGTGCCCCCAGGAAACCTCATGGTCCGGTATCTATTATATGATTTGCTTGACTAATGCAATATCAATAATAACAAGATGATTGTATGAATAAGCATTTATTTATGGGCATACAATGCACTTTATATTTCCAATAAGCAACATCTAAGATCCTCCATTTACTTACTTTTGTTGTATCTTGTTGTACTATCGGTCTAACATACAAGACCGGATTAGTATTTGTATCTCTATAATTCTTCCCCTGAGGATGCTGCAAAACACAGTGGAAACGTGTTGGGTTATATGCATATTGGCACATGGCGCAAATCTAATTTAATCCATTTTTTAATGGGGCATGAAATAGGTGTATTTTAACTATATCAGTAAAAGCTAGGTTTTAAGAGCACTTCCTATGGATTTTATCTCCTCATATATTAAGTTACTAAATAGGGAAGGCTTTTGGATACTTATGCTGGACATCTCCTTCTCTAAAGGGTTAAAAAAATAGGCTAGACTAGTCATGAATTATTAAGTTTTCATTATATTTGTGTTTATTTTAAGTTACTACACCTGTGAGATAGGTGTGGTTACTTTCTGGGTCTATGTAAACCTATGAAGGAGTATCCCTTGCATCTACAACTAAGACCCGCACCATGTCATTAAGTTTTTACTGGAAAAATAAAGTGGATGTTTTAACTGTGAGTGCTGCAATCTTTTTTTTTTTTATATTTGTAATACAGTAAATGTACCTATCTCTCTCAGAGCGGTACATTTAAACAAGCAGCTGCTATTTTCTGGGATTCTGACCATTGCCTGTTTTTCTTCATGACTTCTGCCTGTGGAATCTGACTTAGAGCTTATTATACCTGCTGTTCTGACCCAGCTTGTTTTCTGGTACTGTCTTGGATTCTGACTTGATTCGGCATTGTCCTCTGGTTTTGATCCCTGGCTAGTATCTGGTTATTCTTTGGACATTGATTCTGCTATTGACATTACTGTTTGGTTCTGATCTGGTCCATATGACTTAATCCTTTTTTTTACCCTATAGCTCATGTAAGTACCTTCAAAGAGGTGGACGAGGTAGTGGTAGCGCGATGTCCACCCTATGCATTTTGAAGCATCTTCACTGTTGTCTTTGTTTCCTTTTACAATACAAATTAAAGAGAAACTGACAAGCTATTCACCCGCACTAAACCCAATATACTGGGTTATAGTACGAGTAAGCAGCTTTAAAAAAAAGTGCTCACTTACATCAATCTGTCCAGTATTTGTAGAGTTATGTGTCTTCTTTCTTCTAGTTTTATTGCGCAATGAAGGTGGGTTTGCCCGCTCCATATTGCCCATCCGACCTGCCTCCGTAATGAATATGCTAATGTCTGCTGGGGGTGAGCACTCTGACTAGGCGGGAAATATAGCTGCGCAATATAACTAGAAGATAGAAGACACGTAACTCAACAGATTGACATTTTTTAAAGCTGTTCACCTATAAATAGCTTGTCATTTTCTCTTTAATTTATATGTGGAGCAAAAATCCATGAAGTAATATGTACTTTGTCTAACTCATTTTTGTTTATTATTGTATGCTTCTCTTTACTGGCATTGTTTATCAAGACTCTGATAGCATTGAAATAAAAAATCAATATATATTAATGGCCTAGTTCTGAAATATACCTATAAGCAAGAATAGCAATAATTTGCCTTCCATTTGATATGTTTTGAATAATAACATTTTTACAGTACAATCCAACAGATAATACAATGGTTTCCCATGAAATACAAAACAGCAGAGCTCCGCAACTGCAGAAACTTTGTGCTGTTACCTTTCTTTTTTTTACAGTATCTGTATTAGCGATCTCTGTTTAGTGTCATTCCTCATGTGTAGAAGAAACTGAGACCTATGAAATATCTTATCTTGGGAACTCTCAATGCTTGGAGAGGCTGTAGCCAACATTCATATTACACGCTCGATAGAGACGGTACTGATGAGTGGCTGATGGATGGCTTTGTGCTCCGGATGGTAATCGGCCTCCCAGTTCTGATATCACTGAGCATAGGCAGACAGGTTGGTGGGGATAAAACTAAGCATTTGTCTGTTCTAATTGGCAGAAAGTCAAGGTTCTTAAATGCCCTCTGTAATTATAGGAGGCCATAGACAATGCCTGAACGCTTTGTATTCTTTATCTGTAACAAGGAACACTATTGCATTGTAATACACTTGTACGGTATTGGCAAGACATCTCAATATACAGCAGTCTGAAACAGTATATAGAAATTCATAATTTCCTATCAATACCTATGCATTAGGAAGCTTACCATCTCAATATAAGACAATATAAGACATTTTGTGTAAACTATTTAAAGGGAAGTTTTGCTTTTGAGCAACATTTATCCATAATATGTAGAATAACAGATATCTATGCTTTGAGCACCAAATTACACTATTTAAAGAGGTTGGTGAGATTGGTGACCACTTTGACCTTCATTATCCATTATAACTAAGTGGCAGTGGCTCTAGGAAGGAAACATGGAAATTCATCTCTGGTAAGCTCCATGTGACTTTCTGGAGCCAATGGCCAATCACATGGCCTCCATAAAAAACTTTGCTTTGCTTGTATCACCAAGCTTTGCGACTACATTTTAGCAATCAATAGGGGTGTGGCTTAGAGGCAAAGGGTTTAGTGATACAAGGTAAAGCTGGTTGACAGCTATCGGATGTATATGGCTCCAATAAGTATTAGACAAGATCAGTACATCTGATTTATTGTATACAAAGCCTTATTTACATAAAACTGAAAAAAATCGCTTTTTCTATCACTTTATAGCCTTGGTACCTTTATTCCAATAGTGTTTTTACTTTCTTGCTACACTTCTTCATTTGGTTGACTATCTGTACTTTCACCAAATGGGTGGGAACTGCATTGCAAAATGGGATGTGACAGCTAGGATCAGAGGGTGTAAATACGAGTCTGAGAGGGTGTAAATCGGGTCTCAACTGGAGGTAGAGGCTGGGTGAGGCTGGGCTGCATCATGTATTCCACAAAAAAGAGTCATAGGCTGTTTCAAGGAATGCGGGGAGTTGCAGTTACTAACTACAGTGCCAAGCATGCCCAGATACAGCCTATGGCTCTGCAGGTGACACAAAACTCCAACTCCAAGCATGTTGCACCATAACCTATACTGTACTACTATATAGTGCAACATGCTTGAAGTTGTAGTTCGGTCAGCTGCAGAGCCACAGGCTGTATCAGGGCATGCTGGCAGTTACAATTACCAACTACAATGCCCATTATGCACTGATACAGCCTGTGGCTCTGGAACTGACCTAAACCTATAACTCATGTTGTACCATAACAAATAATTTTACTTCAAACATTTGCAAAAGTCTTTGGATCCCCTTACTCACAAGTGGCACTGAAATGGTGCAGAGACATGCGAATTCCGCCACGCTTCTCTCCGGTGGGGCTTTGTGACGTCACTGACATCTTCCTTCCTGATAACAAACGTGCCTGCATGCGGCACATGCATCTGTTACCAGATGCCTCTGTGCTGTTAACCCCTTAAGGACGCAGGACGTAAATGTACGTCCTGGTGAGGTGGTACTTAACGCACCAGGACGTACATTTACGTCCTAAGCATAACCGCGGGCATCGGAGCGATGCCCGTGTCATGCGCGGCTGATCCCGGCTGCTGATCGCAGCCAGGGACCCGCCGGCAATGGCCGACGCCCGCGATCTCGCGGGCGTCCGCCATTAACCCCTCAGGTGCCGGGATCAATACAGATCCCGGCATCTGCGGCAGTTCGCAATTTAAATGAACGATCGGATCGCCCGCAGCGCTGCTGCGGGGATCCGATCATTCATAACGCCGCACGGAGGTCCCCTCACCTTCCTCCGTGCGGCTCCCGGCGTCTCCTGCTCTGGTCTGTGATCGAGCAGACCAGAGCAGGAGATGACCGATAATACTGATCTGTTCTATGTCCTATACATAGAACAGATCAGTATTAGCAATTATGGTATTGCTATGAATAGTCCCCTATGGGGACTATTCAAGTGTAAAAAAAAATGTAAAAAAATGTAAAAGTAAAAGTAAAACAAAAGTGAAAAATCCCCTCCCCCAATAAAAAAGTAAAACGTCAGTTTTTTCCTATTTTACCCCCAAAAAGCGTAAAAAACATTTTTTATAGACATATTTGGTATCGCCGCATGCGTAAATGTCCGAAATATTAAAATAAAATGTTAATGATCCCGTACGGTGAACGGCGTGAACGAAAAAAAATAAAAAAAAGTCCAAAATTCCTACTTTTTTAATACATTTTATTAAAAAAAAATTATAAAAAGTGTATTAAAAGTTTTTTATATGCAAATGTGGTATCAAAAAAAAGTACAGATCATGGCGCAAAAAATGAGCCCCCATACCGCCACTTATACGGAAAAATAAAAAAGTTAGAGGTCATCAAAATAAAGGGATTATAAACATACTAATTTGGTTAAAAAGTTTGTGATTTTTTTTAAGCACAACAATAATATAAAAGTATATAATAATGGGTATCATTTTAATCATATTGACCCTAAGAATAAAGAACACATGTCATTTTTACCATAAATTGTACGGCGTGAAAACAAAACCTTCCAAAATTAGCAAAATTGCGTTTTTCGTTTTAATTTCCCCACAAAAATAGTGTTTTTTGGTTGCGCCATACATTTTATGATATAATGAGTGATGTCATTACAAAGAACAACTGGTCACGCAAAAAACAAGCCCTCATACTAGTCTGTGGATGAAAATATAAAAGAGTTATGATTTTTAGAAGGCGAGGAGGAAAAAATGAAAACGTAAAAATAAATTGTCTGAGTCCTTAAGACCAAAATGGGCTGAGTCCTTAAGGGGTTAAAGGGCCCTGAGTAACTTATGGGCCGGGGGTGTTCTGGGGCTAGCAGCGTCTGAGTTCCCGAGTGCCCGACCTGTTAGTCTGCCCCTGGCATGGGCCGCATTAACATTAAACTTTGCTGTCAAGTAGGGGGCTGCAAAATATTGTTCCGTGGGCCTCAATTGGCCCATGGGCCGCAAGTTTAAGACCCCTGGTGTAAATCATGGTGATAGATATGTGATTGTTAACTCCTATCCCTGAGCCTAGCAGTCACACCCCATTTAGCAGTAAAGTTACCTCCCATCTGACTATTTAGTGAAAAGTGCAGATAATCACCAAATAGTTGAAACCTTTAGATAACAGGAACAGGGAGCGTAGGTCCTCTTTTAGTGGATATTGAGCTTACACTATATAGCAGGAACTGTTAGGCATTATAATACTTTACATACTTTACGCAAAAATAAATATTTGAAATATAGAAATATTAAAATAAGATCACACAGATAAGAATGATAATTTGGAAATGAAAGTATCGTCAATACTCAAAAACATTTTTAGGTTTATGACTGGTCTCATTAACATTTGCTGACTCATTGTTAACACTGTTTATGTGATTATGGATCAAGTGACATAAAATTCGGCATCTAAATTTTTTTCCCCCTAAATTCTTATCCCTGACAATAGGGGGCTGCATGTGTTTTTTGTTTGCTATTTTCCTTTATACTGAGTTTGCCAATTCATATGTAAAATAAGTAAAGGTATATGGTGGGAATGGTAAATTTTTAATTAGGTATCTTTTTTGTTATGCTACACATTAAATTAGTTAGTATAAAGAGGTGACATGTGAGCAACAGCAGGAGCAGATTCAGGTAACCACAAATTGTGTCCCTTTTTTAACGTTAAACTGGATCATTTTAGCCTTTCATCTGACACCACTACCCTGTCACAGCCTTGTCTCAACTGGTAACTGGAGACTTCACTTCCATCCTGCCATGAGCAGCCGTGTCCAGGTCCTTCATTCCTAGAATACAAAAGAAGAGCAGGTGAATTATTGATGATCAGGGATGAAGGTTCTGCATGGTGTCTAGGCTCGATTTGCTTTTCTGAATAATAGGGCACCACGTGAGACCTATTGCTCTTTTAACTTCAAAATAGTGTGGGCCGTGCACAAAGATCTGCTGCCATGGAAACCGAACATCTCACTGAAGCACACAAAGGGGGTCAATAATTCTATATTTTTTGTTTTGTAACTTTATGATGGAATAAAACCTTTTCAAGTTTTTTCACTACAAAAGTGCTGCATTGGAGTTGTAGTGTAGGGGTGTTGCAATGGTGAATGAAGGGTATGGTGGTATTAACCCTTACTTGTCATGACGCCAGGGTGCGATTTGCTTAGTTTTATAGGTCCTGCCGCCAACCGGCCCACAAACGGCAGGGATAATAAAAGGAATGTCCACAGCAGATTTATGAGATAACTGGAAACTTTTACTTGAACTTGTATGCAACAGTCTTTCCAATTAAACAGTTTCTCCTGAGGCAACCGGCATGCAGGTTCCTCACAGGCTTTGCTGGGACTGGTAGTAATGAGCTTTAAGCAGGCCACTGTGCTACTAATTATAAGATTTGAGTAGGATAGTAGTCACAAAGGATTTGTAGGTTGAGATTTATAACTCATGGTTTTAGTGGCTGCTGGTTCTTTTAGGCTTTGACCTAGATGAGATGAGATTAAAGATATGCTGATTGTGCTTGCTTGCTTGATAGTTCAGCAGGAAGAGAAGAGAGAGAATTTAGTGAACACAGCCTTTAGTGACTAAGCTCATTGGCCAGCAAACCTGTAGGCCCTGAACCCAGTGAACTCTGGGTACATCACATGAGCCAGGAAGGTCCTTAAACCTATGTACATTCACAATGGTAGATCACATGACCTGGGAAGGTCCTATACATTTATTATACCTATACATTAAATAATATACATGTAAATACAATGATATGAGGCGACCAAGTTGCAAGCCCTGCAGGAGAGCCCTGTGGAGATGGAGGAGCTCTAGCTGAGGGGACTTAACACCCGGAGACCACAAACTTTTTTTTTTTTTTTTATTCTACTGGGATTATGTGGACCTTATCCCTTTTCTCTCTGCGTGCACCTGAACTTTAGTAACTTCAGTGGAACGCCACAATATTCTCGTAAAGGAAGTCCACATGTAAATTTATTCCCAAATTCCTGTAATTCATTTGAATTAGGATTACTTCCACAAATCTTGTAAAACAATGCCCTCTTGTGGAAATCTGCAGCTACTCCACACTCTAGTGCACAAGCATTTCAGTCAGTGATATAATGGTAATTACTGGTTGATACTGACAGCTGTACACTGCATTGTAATTTTCCCCTAATGGTGTATTTACACGTACAGTATTCTACGCAGATTTGATGCACAGGATTTTATACTGCAAAATTCAGTGTAAACTAAATGACTGAATATAGCTTCATCAAAGCTGCGCAGGATACTATACGTGTGAATAGACCCTAAAAGTGAAACAGTGCGCCCTCCTCCCAAATCAGAGATGGGGAAGTTCATGTATGCCAAAATGCTACAGTCCTGCAATCCACGGAAATCATAATATTGAACAGGTAAATCTTTATTTCATACAAATCCCATAACAGGCCCTTTAAAACACACAAAAGAACAAAGAAATACATGGACTGGGGTGAGCAACCTTGAACAAAATAGAGTGGAGTGTAGTTTTATTTGTGTTTTTTTTCCCGACAGGTATTATTCCATGGTATTAACACATTTTTCCCAATGTTTTTCTCAAATTCACCATTAGGGCATGTTCCCACCTGGCCTATACGCAGTGTATTTCACGCTGTGCAAAATCTTAAGCAGCTGCGGGAATACGCTACGTATCCCTCGCTCACCATACACACAGGGCTTTCCGGTGGCAGCCCTATGTGTGCAGTGAGTTTTGGAGGCGGAGCCGCGCATCACAGTCACACCGGCACAGGGCCCTGCCTCCAAAACACACTACACACATGGGGCTGCTGCCGGAAAGCCCTGTGTGTTTGGTGAGTGAGGGATGTGCAGCGTATTTCCCTCTGCTGCTGAAGAGTTTGTGCAGCGTGAAATATGCTGCATATACGCCAGGTGGGAACGTGCCCTTAGAAAATATGTTGGGATTTTTCTAAACCTTCAGGAACAGGTCCCTTTTTCGATGACCAGACCCTTTTTTTGGGGTTTTCTGAGTAAAATGGAGAGTTGGTCAGGTTTTTTGGTCGCAATTTTTTTTGCCTTTGTTTGGCTACAGCTTACTGATGCATACTTTCAGGCACACAGACCATATGTATTTTGTTCCAGGGTGCTCACCCCAATACCCTGTATTTCTCTGTTCCTTTGTGTGTTGTTAAAGGGCCTGTTATAGGTTTTGCTATATGAAATAAAGATTTGCCTTTTAAATATCATGATTTCTGGTGATTATTTCATATAGGTGTATATATAGATTTATTGTTCCTCACCGGAAAGTTTGTTACATTTTTTGAATATAGTGTAAGGGGTACCATTTTTAGGTATATAGTCCTACAATAAGGGAAACTCACTGCCTGAGGGGAAATGCTCCTGGATGGTGGTCCCTGACCCCAGGATATCTATACTTCAAATTCCACATAAGGCTGCTTTCACACTATAAAATTAATCAGTTAAAAGATCTGTTAGAAAAGCTTTAAAAAAGGATGTTAAACGTCTGTTACAAAATCCCATTAAAGTCTATGGGATTTTTTGATTATCCGTTATGACCCGTTATAGTCCGTCATGACTAACGTGATGACTAACGTTAGTTGTGACGGAAGAATTAACGGAACATGCACTAATTTTTCTTCCGTCACAAGAAACTGATAAAATAACGGCTGTTATTTTTAACATTGAAGTCCATGGCAAAGGGATGAGCCTTTACTGTATATGGTCTCCTCATGCTGCCAATACCACCATGCTGTGTCATTCATCCACTATATGGTCTCCTCATGCTGCCAACACCTCCACGCTGAGTCATTCAGCCCCTGTATGGTCTCCTCATGTTGTCAACACCTCCACGCTGTGTCATTCAGCCACTATATGGTCTCCTCATGCTTCAGCTTTATCCAAGCTGTGTCATTCAGCCACTATATGGTCTCCTCATGCTGCCAACACCTCCACGCTGTGTCATTCAGTCACTATATGGTCTTCTCATGCTGCCAACACCTCCTCGCTGTGTCATTCAGCCACTATATGGTCTCCTCATGCTGCCAACACCTCCACGCTGTGTCATTCAGCCACTATATGGTCTCCTCATGCTTCAGCCTCATCCAAGCTGTGTCATTCAGCCACTATATCAGGGGGCTCAAACTCCCGGCCGAAAGTTTGTGGCCCGCACCAGGCATGTGTCACTTGTATTGCCTGACGCCCGGGATATGAAGTTCTGAGTGCCGGGCAATTAATTTCTTCAGGCATTTAGCCCTGCTTCGGGCAAGCAGCACTAAATGCCCGGAAGACTTCACTTACCCCGCCCTCCTTCTCCCCGTCTCCGTCTGATGAGAGACGTCCCGCATGTGACGTCCCTCCGCAGACCCGCACAGGAGGACGTCAGTGACGTAACTCGTCAGGCCAACGCCGGAGAGAAGCGCAGCGCAGGACAGGTAAGGCTGTCTGTGTGTGTGAGCATTTGTGGGTGTCTGTCTGTGTGTGTGGGTGAGCATGTGTGGGTGTCTGTCTGTGTGGGTGTCAGTCTGTGTGTGTGAGCATGTGTGTCTGTCTGAGTGTGTGAGAATGTGTGGGTGTCTACTTCTACCTAATGTGGGGAACCTGCTACTTCCTAATGTGGGGAGCCTGCTACTACCTAATGTGGGGAACCTGCTAGTGCGTAATGTGGGGAGCCTGCTACTACCTAATGTGGGGAACCTGCTACTACCTAATGTGGGGAACCTGCTACATACCTAATGTGGGAAACCTGCTACTACCTAATGTGGGGAACCTGCTACTACCTAATGTGGGGAACCTGCTACTACTACCTAATGTGGGGAACCTGCTACTACTACCTAATGTGGGGAACCTGCTACTACCTAATGTGGGGAACCTGCTACTACTACCTAATGTGGGGAACCTGCTTCTACCTAATGTGGGGAACCTGCTACTTCCTAATGTGAGGAACCTGCTACTACCTAATGTGGGGAAACTGCTACTATCTAATGTGGGGAACATGCTACCTACCTAATGTGGGGAACCTGCTACTACCTAATGTGGGGAACCTGCCACTACCTAATGTGGGTAGCCTACCACTACCTAATGTGGGGAACCTGCTACTACCTAATGTGGGGAACCTGCTACTACCTAATGTGGGGAACCTGCTACTACTACTGTCACGATGCCGGCTGGCAGGTAGTGGACCCTCTGTGCCAGAGAGGGATTGGCGTGGACCGTGCTAGTGGACCGGTTCTAAGCCACTACTGGTTTTCACCAGAGCCCGCCGCAAAGCGGGATGGTCTTGCTGCGGCGGTAGTGACCAGGTCGTATCCACTAGCAACGGCTCACCTCTCTGGCTGCTGAAGATAGGCGCGGTACAAGGGAGTAGGCAGAAGCAAGGTCGGACGTAGCAGAAGGTCGGGGCAGGCAGCAAGGATCGTAGTCAGGGGCAACGGCAGAAGGTCTGGAAACACTGGCAAGGGACACACAAGGAACGCTTTCACTGGCACTAAGGCAACAAGATCCGGCAAGGGAGTGCAAGGGAAGTGAGGTAATATAGGGAAGTGCACAGGTGATAACCCTAATTGGAACCACTGCGCCAATCAGCGGCGCAGTGGCCCTTTAAATCGCAGAGACCCGGCGCGCGCGCGCCCTAGGGAGCGGGGCCGCGCGCGCCGGGACAGAACAGACGGGGAGCGAGTCAGGTAGGGGAGCCGGGGTGCGCATCGCGAGCGGGCGCTACCCGCATCGCGAATCGCATCCCGGCTGGCAGCAGGATCGCAGCGCCCCAGGTCAGAGGACGTGACCGGAGCGCTGCAGCGGAGGGGGAGAAGCGAGCGCTCCGGGGAGGAGCGGGAACCCGGAGCGCTCGGCGTAACAGTACCCCCCCCCTTGGGTCTCCCCCTCTTCTTGGAGCCTGAGAACCTGAGGAGCAGACTTTTGTCAAGGATGTTGTCCTCAGGTTCCCAGGATCTCTCTTCAGGACCACAACCCTCCCAGTCTACTAAAAAAAAATTTTTTCCTCTGACCTTTTTGGCAGCCAAAATCTCCTTGACCGAGAAGACGTCCGAGGAGCCGGAAACAGGAGTGGGAGGAACAGATTTGGGAGAAAAACGGTTGAGGATGAGTGGTTTGAGAAGAGAGACGTGAAAGGCATTAGGGATACGAAGAGAAGGAGGAAGAAGAAGTTTATAAGAGACAGGATTAATTTGACACAAAATTTTGAAAGGACCAAGATAGCGTGGTCCCAACTTGTAGCTAGGGACACGGAAGCGGACATATTTAGCGGAGAGCCATACCTTGTCTCCAGGGGAAAAAACGGGGGGAGCTCTTCTTTTCTTATCCGCGAATCTCTTCATGCGTGAAGAAGCCTGTAAGAGAGAATTTTGGGTCTCTCTCCATATAATGGAAAGGTCACGAGAAATTTCATCCACAGCGGGCAGACCAGAGGGCAAGGGGGTAGGGAGGGGAGGAAGAGGGTGACGGCCGTACACCACGAAAAATGGGGATTTGGAGGAAGATTCAGAGACCCTGAAGTTATACGAGAATTCGGCCCATGGAAGGAGATCTGCCCAGTCATCCTGGCGGGAGGAAACAAAATGTCGCAAATAATCACCCAGGATCTGGTTAATTCTTTCTACTTGTCCATTGGACTGGGGATGATATGCAGAGGAAAAATTTAATTTAATCTTGAGTTGTTTACAGAGAGCTCTCCAGAATTTAGACACGAATTGGACCCCTCTATCCGAGACAATCTGCGTAGGCAACCCGTGAAGACGAAAAATGTGTACAAAAAATTGTTTAGCCAACTGAGGCGCAGAAGGAAGACCAGGAAGAGGGATGAAATGTGCCATTTTGGAGAATCGATCAACGACCACCCAAATAACGGTGTTGCCACGGGAAGGGGGTAAATCAGTAATAAAATCCATACCAATCAGAGACCAAGGCTGTTCGGGGACAGGCAGAGGATGAAGAAAACCAGCGGGCTTCTGGCGAGGAGTCTTATCCCGGGCACAGATAGTGCAGGCTCGCACAAAGTCCCCAACATCCGTCTCCAGAGTCGGCCACCAATAGAAGCGGGAGATGAGTTGCACAGATTTCTTGATGCCCGCATGACCTGCGAGATGGGAGGAGTGACCCCATTTGAGGATTCCGAGGCGTTGGCGTGGAGAAACAAAGGTCTTTCCTGGAGGAGTCTGCCTGATGGAGGCAGGAGAAGTGGAGATCAGGCAGTCAGGTGGAATGATGTGTTGCGGAGGGAGATCAACTTCTGAGGCATCCGAGGAACGAGAGAGAGCATCGGCCCTAATGTTCTTATCGGCAGGACGAAAGTGAATCTCAAAATTAAATCGGGCAAAGAACAGAGACCACCGGGCCTGGCGAGGATTCAGCCGTTGGGCCGACTGGAGGTAGGAGAGGTTCTTGTGGTCGGTGTAGATAATAACAGGAAATCTTGATCCCTCCAGCAGATGCCTCCATTCCTCAAGTGCTAATTTAATGGCTAGAAGCTCTCGATCCCCGATGGAGTAGTTCCTCTCCGCTGGAGAGAAGGTCCTAGAGAAAAAACCACAAGTGACAGCATGCCCGGAAGAATTTTTTTGTAGAAGAACAGCTCCAGCTCCTACTGAGGAGGCATCAACCTCCAATAGGAAGGGTTTGGAAGGGTCAGGTCTGGAGAGCACGGGAGCCGAAGAAAAGGCAGACTTGAGTCGTTTAAAGGAGTCCTCTGCTTGAGGAGGCCAAGACTTGGGATCAGCATTTTTCTTGGTTAAAGCCACGATAGGAGCCACAATGGTAGAAAAATGTGGAATAAATTGCCTGTAATAATTGGCGAACCCCAAAAAGCGTTGGATAGCACGGAGTCCGGAGGGGCGTGGCCAATTTAAGACGGCAGAGAGTTTGTCTGGATCCATCTGTAGTCCCTGGCCAGAGACCAAATATCCTAGAAAAGGAAGAGATTGGCATTCAAACAGACATTTCTCAATTTTGGCATAGAGTTGGTTGTCACGAAGTCTCTGAAGAACCATACGGACATGCTGGCGGTGTTCTTCTAGATTGGCAGAAAAAATTAGGATATCGTCCAGATATACCACAACACAGGAGTATAACAGATCACGAAAAATTTCATTGACAAAGTCTTGGAAGACGGCAGGGGCATTGCACAGTCCAAAGGGCATGACCAGATACTCAAAGTGTCCATCTCTGGTGTTAAATGCCGTTTTCCACTCGTCCCCCTCTCTGATGCGGATGAGGTTATAGGCGCCTCTTAAGTCCAATTTAGTGAAGATGTGGGCACCTTGGAGGCGATCAAAGAGTTCAGAGATGAGGGGTAAGGGGTAGCGGTTCTTAACCGTGATTTTATTAAGACCGCGGTAGTCAATGCAAGGACGTAGGGAGCCATCTTTTTTGGACACAAAGAAAAATCCGGCTCCGGCAGGAGAGGAGGATTTACGGATAAAGCCCTTTTTTAGATTCTCCTGGACGTATTCGGACATGGCAAGAGTCTCTGGGGCAGAGAGAGGATAAATTCTGCCCCGGGGTGGAGTAGTACCCGGGAGGAGGTCGATAGGGCAATCATAAGGCCTGTGAGGAGGTAGAGTCTCCGCTTGTTTTTTGCAGAAAACATCCGCGAAGTCCATATAGGCCTTAGGGAGACCGGTTACAGGAGGAACCACAGAGTTACGGCAAGGGTTATTGGGAACCGGTTTTAGACAGTTCTTGGAACAAGAGGACCCCCAACTCTTGATCTCCCCAGTGGACCAATCCAGGGTTGGGGAATGAAGTTGAAGCCAGGGAAGTCCAAGGAGAATCTCCGAGGTGCAATTGGGGAGGACCAAAAGTTCAATCCTCTCATGATGAGATCCGATGCTCATAAGAAGGGGCTCCGTGCGGAAACGTATGGCACAGTCCAATCTTTCATTATTTACACAATTGATGTAGAGGGGTCTGGCGAGACTGGTCACTGGGATGTTGAACCTGTTGACGAGAGAGGCCAAAATAAAATTTCCTGCAGATCCAGAGTCCAAGAAGGCCACTGTAGAGAAGGAGAAGGCAGAGGCAGACATCCGCACAGGCACAGTAAGACGTGGAGAAGCAGAGTAGACATCAAGGACTGTCTCATCTTTGTGCGGAGTCAGCGTACGTCTTTCCAGGCGGGGAGGACGGATAGGACAATCCCTCAGGAAGTGTTCGGTACTAGCACAGTACAGGCAGAGGTTCTCCATACGGCGTCGTGTCCTCTCTTGAGGTGTCAGGCGAGACCGGTCGACCTGCATAGCCTCCACGGCGGGAGGCACAGGAACAGATTGCAGGGTACCAGAGGAGAGAGGAGCCGAGGAGACGAAACGCCTCGTGCGAACAGAGTCCATATCTTGACGGAGTTCCTGACGCCTTTCAGAAAAACGCATGTCAATGCGAGTGGCTAGGTGAATAAGTTCATGTAGATTAGCAGGAATTTCTCGTGCGGCCAGAACATCTTTAATGTTGCTGGATAGGCCTTTTTTGAAGGTCGCGCAGAGGGCCTCATTATTCCAGGACAATTCTGAAGCAAGTGTACGGAATTGTACGGCATACTCGCCAACGGAAGAATTACCCTGGACCAGGTTCAACAGGGCAGTCTCAGCAGAAGAGGCTCGGGCAGGTTCCTCAAAGACACTTCGGATTTCCGAGAAGAAGGAGTGTACAGAGGCAGTGACGGGGTCATTGCGGTCCCAGAGCGGTGTGGCCCATGACAGGGCTTTTCCGGACAGAAGACTGACTACGAAAGCCACCTTAGACCTTTCAGTGGGAAACAGGTCCGACATCATCTCCAGATGCAGGGAACATTGGGAAAGGAAGCCACGGCAAAACTTAGAGTCCCCATCAAATTTATCCGGCAAGGATAAGCGTATCCCAGGAGCGGCCACTCGCTGCGGAGGAGGTGCAGGAGCTGGCGGAGGAGATGACTGCTGAAGCTGTGGTAGCAACTGTTGTAGCATAACGGTCAGTTGAGACAGCTGTTGGCCTTGTTGCGCAATCTGTTGTGACTGCTGGGCGACCACCGTGGTGAGGTCAGCGACAACTGGCAGAGGAACTTCAGCGGGATCCATGGCCGGATCTACTGTCACGATGCCGGCTGGCAGGTAGTGGACCCTCTGTGCCAGAGAGGGATTGGCGTGGACCGTGCTAGTGGACCGGTTCTAAGCCACTACTGGTTTTCACCAGAGCCCGCCGCAAAGCGGGATGGTCTTGCTGCGGCGGTAGTGACCAGGTCGTATCCACTAGCAACGGCTCACCTCTCTGGCTGCTGAAGATAGGCGCGGTACAAGGGAGTAGGCAGAAGCAAGGTCGGACGTAGCAGAAGGTCGGGGCAGGCAGCAAGGATCGTAGTCAGGGGCAACGGCAGAAGGTCTGGAAACACTGGCAAGGGACACACAAGGAACGCTTTCACTGGCACTAAGGCAACAAGATCCGGCAAGGGAGTGCAAGGGAAGTGAGGTAATATAGGGAAGTGCACAGGTGATAACCCTAATTGGAACCACTGCGCCAATCAGCGGCGCAGTGGCCCTTTAAATCGCAGAGACCCGGCGCGCGCGCGCCCTAGGGAGCGGGGCCGCGCGCGCCGGGACAGAACAGACGGGGAGCGAGTCAGGTAGGGGAGCCGGGGTGCGCATCGCGAGCGGGCGCTACCCGCATCGCGAATCGCATCCCGGCTGGCAGCAGGATCGCAGCGCCCCAGGTCAGAGGACGTGACCGGAGCGCTGCAGCGGAGGGGGAGAAGCGAGCGCTCCGGGGAGGAGCGGGAACCCGGAGCGCTCGGCGTAACAACTACCTAATGTGGGGAACCTGCTACTACTATCTAATGTGGGGAGCCTGCTACTAACTAATGTGAGGAGCCTGCTACTACCTAGTGTGGGGAACCTGCTACTACTACCTAATGTGGGGAGCCTGATACTACTACCTAATGTGGAGAACCTGCTACTACTACCTAATGTGGGGAACCTGCTACTACTACCTAATATGGGGTACCTGCTACTACTACCTAATGTGGGGAACCTGCTACTACTACCTAATGAGAGGAACCTGCTACTACTACCTAATGGGGGGAACATGCTGCCTACCTAATGTGGGGAACCCCCAGAAGTTGCACCCCCATCATCCGTCAGCTCATGCTATTACCACACGGGGGTAGGAGGAATGGGGGGGTTGCTGGTGGATGATTGGGTTGCTACTGCTGGTGGGGGGTGTTGCTGGTGGATGATGAGGGACGCATGATGGAGGCATTATATGTGATGGGCGCATGATGGGGGCATTATATGTAAGGGGCGCATGATGGGGCATTATATGTAAGGGACGCATTCGGCCCAGCTTCACCCAGCTGCTACCTCCAGTGGCCCCCAGATAATTTGAGTTTGAGACCCCTGCACTATATGGTCTCTTCATGCCACCTCCAGGCTCTGTCATTGTGCTGCTGTGCGGCAGTGATTCTAAAAGTGATGCCGGTAATCTGCATGCTATTCTGAATAACAGTATTATTTCACTACCCCAGCACACTCCAAATGCGTGTTAGAACACAGCAAAGTGTTCTACACCCTAATTGAGGCTTTCTGTAGGTCAGAAATAGCCGTTTTTAATATAGATTCGCCGCAAATAAATTCGTATCGAAACAAATTTTTTCGAAAAATTTGTCGAATCGCCCAAATCAAATTTTTTAAAAGTTTGCTCATCTCTATCCAGCATGTTTGGACAGTCAATGGCAGTTCAGCCATGCTGGGAGTTGTTGTTTTGCAATAGCTGGAGGTTCCATTTAATAGACCTTATTAAAGCTGTTATTAATTCTTATTGGGGTTGGGGGGTAACGGTGTAAGGGTGTGTGTATATGTAGTGCTTTACTCTTTATTTTCAGCTACATCATAAAGTATGTATCATTCTTTTAATGCTGCAAAAGGCCTCGTGCTAAAAGGGGCCTCGCGGACGCCTAAATCGTGTAATTAGCCCGTTTCCGCAGAAGGACATATAGAAAATGTCATGATGTGCTGGTAGTTCGGGCATCATGACATTTATATATGTACTGCAGTTAACCCCGCGATGTGTGGCATCACACGTGTTAACTTGCAGAAGTCCCGCTGTTACCAGTCGGGGACAACTTCTGTAAACCCCCCCAGGACCATCTGTGGATGGTCCTGATCAGTGATCACTGTGATTGGTCCCTGTGGACCATTCACGGTGATTGTTGACTGGGGGGGGGGTTAAAGTTCAGATCCACCTGCTCTGCCTGCCCCTAGAAGTCGGGCAGAGCGGGGGAAGAGGATCCCGGGAGCTGCGGTGGGCCGCGGCACATACCTGCAGAGGGACCGGCGGGGACGGCGCGACAGTAAGTGGAAGCAGCAGTGAAGATTGCCGTAAAGTGATATTCACTGCTGCTTCTAGGAGTTTCAAAACTACAACTCCCAGCATGCCCAGAAAGCCTTTGGCTGTCTGGGCATGCTGGGAGTTGTAGTTTTGCGACATCTGGAGAGCCGCAGTTTGCAGACCACTGTGCAGTGGTCTCCAATCTGTGCTCTTCCAGAAGTTGCAAAACTACAACTCTCAGCATGCCCAGACAGTCCAGGCAGGCTGAGAGTTGTAGTTTTGTAACATCTGGCCCTTTAGATGTTGCCGAACTACAACTCCCAGCATGCCTGGGCAGTCTGGGCATACTTGGAGTTGAAGTTTTGCAGGCATGCTGGGAGTTGTAGTTCAGCAACATCTGAAGGGCCAGATGTTACAAAACTACAACTCCCAGCATTGCTGGACTGTCTGGGCATGCTGGGAGTTGTAGTTTTGCAACATCTGGAATAGCACAGATTGAAGACCACTGCACAGTGGTCCCCAAACTGCGGCCCTCCAGATGTTGCAAAACTACAACTCCCAGCATGCACGGACAGCCAAAGGGCATGCTGGGAGTTGTAGTTTTGCAACAGGTTTGCACAGGGTACATTCACATGGATGGGTTTACAGCGAGTCTCAGGCTGCAACTCGCTGTGAACCCACCCATGTGAATGAACCCCAAAAACGCTACACAAAATAAAAAGTAAAACACTACATATACCCCTACCCAGTCCCCCCCCCCCCCACTCCCTCTCTCCAATAAAAATGAAAAACATCAGGTACGGCACTGTTTCCAAAACTGAGCCTCCAGCTGTTGCAAAACCAGCCAGTTGCAAAACCAGCCATTGACTGTCCTGGCATGCTGGGAGTTTTGCAACAGCTGGAGGCACCCTCTTTGGGAATTACTGGCGTAGAATACCCCAATGTCCATCCCTATGCCTAATTTAGGCCTCAAATACGCATGGCGCTCTCTCACTTGGGAACCCTGTCATATTTCAAGGCAACAGTTTAGGACCACATATGGGGTATTTCCGTAATAGGGAGAAATTGCCTAATGAATTTGGGGGGCTTTTTCTCCTTTTACCCTTTATGAAAAGGTAAAGTTGGGGTCTACTCTAGCATGTTATTGTTAAAACAAAAACATTTTTAACAGTAACTTGCTGGTGTTGCCCTATACTTTTTATTTTCACAAAAGGTAAAAGGGGGAAAAAGACCCCCAAAATTTGTAATGTAATTTGTCCTGAGTACGGAAATACCCCATATGTGGATGTAAAATGCTCTGCGGGCGCACAACAAGGCTCAGGAGTGAAGGCGCCATGTACATTTGAGCTGATTTGCACAGGGGTGGCTGACCGTTACAGCTGTTCTGATATAAACACACAAAAAAACACCCACAAATGACCCCATTTTGGAAACTACACACCTTAAGGAACGTAAAAGGGGTATAGTGCTCCTTAAATACCCAGAGGTGTTTGAAGAATTTTCGTTGAAAATTTAAAATTTTTTCACTAAAATGCTGGTGTTATCCCAAATTTTTCATTTTCACAAGGGGTAATAGGAAAAAATCCTCCCAAAATTTGTAAGCCCATTTCTTCTGAGTATATAAATACCCCATATGTTCTCGGCGGGCATGCTCAGAAGAGAAGGAGCACCATTTGGCTTTTTGAGAAAGAATTTGGATGGAATTGAAGGCCATGTGCATTTACAAAGCCCCCATAGTGCCAGAACAGTGTGTATGTGGGGGGGGGGGGGTTGGGTACTACACCCCATTTTGGAACTACACCCCGCTCAGAATTTAATAAGGGCTGCAGTGAGCATTTACACCCCACAGGTGTCTGACATATTTTTGAAACAATGGTCCGTGAAACTGAAGGGCCAGATTTTGCAGAACTACAACGCCCAGCATGCCTGACTTACTGGGCATGCTGGGAATTGTAGTTTTGCAACATCTGGAGGTCTACAGTTTGGAGACCACTGTTTAGTGGTGATCCTACAGATGTTGCAAAACTACAACTCCCAGAATGCCAAGGCTGTCCAGGCATGCTGTGAGTTTTAGTTCTGCAACATCTGAAGGGTCAGATGTTACAGAACTACAACTCCCAGCATGCCTGGACTGTCTGGGCATGCTGAGCATAGTAGTTTTGCAACATCTGGAAACCACAGTTTGGAGACCAGTGCACAGTGGTCTCCAATCTGTGGCCCCCAAGATGTTGCAAAACTACAACTCCCAGCATGCTGGGCATGCTGGGAGTTGTAGTTTTGTAACTTCTAGAAGGCCACAGTGAAGATCACTCATCAAAGATGATCTTCACTGTTGCCCGCAGCCTCCTCCGATGCCGTAACTCCTCTAAATTGACGCTTGCTGTCTGCCACCACCTGCTGCCTGCCGCTTGCAGCCAGTAAGACCCCGAACCCCACGACACTTTCCAAACCCCCCCCCCCCTCCTGCTCTGTTCGGAATTCAATGGGAAGGCAGAGTGGGGGATCTGAACTTTATTCCCTCCCACCCCCTCCTGCCCTTGGTCAATCAGTCCTGACCAACCAATGGTAGTGGATAGGAGGAGGTGGCATCCCGATCACCTTTATTTTCCAGGCCATCATTTCACCAGAGACCTGATTGGCTAGGAAAAACATTGATTCGCCGGTCAGAATTGACTGGCGAATCACGGCGATCACGGCCTCAGGACCCTCCTAGGCGATGTGCCGGGATGGCTGCAGATAGATATAGTACAGGTACGCCCTCCGTCCTTAAGTACCCGGACCCGAGGGCGTACCTGTACGCCCTTCATCCCCATCAGGTTAATATTTTGTCTTGTAAAATGTTAGATAATGGAAGCCTGACAGATCCCATTAAAACTAACAATATACAATCATACAGTGGCCTTGCCGACTTTCTTTGTTAATCTCCTTTATGACATCACACATGTGACATCATCAAGTGTTTGGAGCTATCTGTACCAGCCACTAGTACAGTTCAGGCCTTAGCTATCAGAGGGAGCGCACACAAAGAACAGGAAATGAGGAAGAGGACAAGATGACACAGGAGAGGTACTTAAATTCTCAATATTGGTCATAATACATTTGGGGGCCAGGGGGGCAGATGCAAGAGGGGCCCTGGGGACATGGAAGGGAGGCTGCCTGCAGCAAGAGTTCGGGGTAACACCTCCCGTACTGGGCTACCACATATGTAAAGGTGAACAAATGTGCTGTTTTTAAGGAAATTTACTTATTTCCCCGAAGAGTTCTTCTCCCCCATGAATCTGATCACCCAATTTCCTCTATGAGCTCTAACCCTACTGTTGCCAGTCAACAGAGCACACACTTTCCCACAATCCTCCTTGCTTATAAGCACAGGGGAGACAAACTGCCATAACCTTCAGGAGACTGCAGGTCAACTGAGCATGTATCACCCCACCATAGTAGACCGTAACCAAGGGCAACAGTTATCAAAACAATGCGGATACATAGAGGATTAGTAAGCTTATATTTCTCACTGAGATAGATACATAGATAGATAGATAGGACATTGGTCAGTGTTTCCTGAACAGGTTGCCCCCAGCTGTTGCAAAACTTCAACTCCCAGCATGCTGAGAGTTGTAGTTTTGCTACTGCTGGAGGCACCCTGTTCAGGAAACACTGACATAGGCGATGTGCCGGAATGGCTGCTGATAGATCTCAGCAGTAGTCCCGTTCCAATAACCGCCCAGTGAATGGTGGTTATCGGAAATAAGGAGGGCAGGTACGCCCTCTGTCCTTAAGTCCAGGGATGAGAGGGCATACCTGTACGCCCTCCGTCCCCAACAGGTTAATATTCTGTCTTGTAAAATGTTAGATAATGGAAGCCTGACAGATCCCATTAAAACTAACAATATAAAATCATACAGTGGCCTTGCCGGCTTTCTTTGTTAATCTTCCCTTATGACATCACACATGTAACATCATCAAGTGTTTGGAGCTATCTGTACCAGCCACTAGTACAGTTCAGGCCTTAGCTATTAGAGGGAGCGCACACAAAGAGCAGGAGATGAAGAGGACAAGATGATAAAGGAGAGGTACATAAATTCTAAATATTGGTCAGAACACATCTACAGTTTCTAGAGTTCTAGACTTGCAAATGATGACTAGAATAATAATGTAAATTGTATTAAATCTAATTATTTAACTAGACACTTTGCTGATGTTCACAAATGACCAAGTATATACTGTTTTTCAATTCTATTACACAAAGAGTTGGGGGTGTAAGTACTGTATGCTTATATTGGCCCTGATTTACTATAGTAAACCGGACAAATTTTGTCAGGTTGTGCGCCAGAAATTCTGTTTGCGCCAGAATCTGCACCAGAATTCTGTCTCTGCGCCAGAATTCTATCATTTTCACAAAAACCCAACATATTTACTAAGGTTTCCACAGAAAATGTAGTGGATTTTGAGCTGAGAAAAACCCTCCAGATCAGAACATGTGTAAAAAAAGAAAAATGTAGGGAAAAGTGCAAAATGTAGGGAAATCTTAGTAAATACTAGTGTTGCTCACGAATATTCGCAATTCGAATATTATTCGCGAATTCGCGAATTTCGCGAATATAGCGCTATATATTCGTAATTACGAATATTCGTTTTTTTTTTTTTTGTTTTTTTTTTTTTTTTCACAGTACACATCACAGTGATCATCCCTCTCTGCTTCCAGCTTGTGTGGTGTAAAGAAGGCTCTAATACTACTGTGTGAGACTGGTGTGCGAAAATTCGCATATGCGAAAATTAGCATATGCGAAAATTAGCACATGCGAATTTTCACATATGCGAATTTTCGCGTATGTTAATTTTGTATATGCTAATATGCACATATGATAGTTTTCGCATACGCGAATGTTCGCATATGCGAAAATAAAACGGGAATATAACGAATATGCGAATATTCGCGAATATATGACGAATATTCGTCCATATATTCGCGAATATTCGCGAATTCGAATATGGCCTATGCCGCTCAACACTAGTAAATACGGTGGGAAAAAAATTGTAGGGAATTAAAACCCACAAATAAACCTACACTCCACTCTTAGTAAATCAGTAATCATTAAGTCTATGAGGGAGAATCATCAAAATCTGTGTAGAGCAGGGGTCTCCAACCTGCAGACCTCCAGATGTTGCAAAACTACAACTCCCAGCATGCCCGGACAGCCGTTGGCTGTCCGGGCATGCTGGGAGTTGTAGTTTTGCAATATCTGGAGGTCCGCAGGTTGAAGACAACTGGTGTAGAGGAAGAGTGGAGCAGTTGCACATAGCAACCAATCAGATTGATTCTTTCAGTTTTCAGAAGCTTTTTTTTTTTTTTAAATGAAAGATGCAATCTTATTGGTTGCTACTGGCAACTGGTAAACTTTTCCTCCGCACTGGTTTTTATAAATCTGCCCCTATATCTATAGTTTTCCATACCATAGAAGCCCCTTAATGTCTAAAACACACCTATATGTTCAGTGCATGTGACCTACTAATGGGGGTGACAGGGAAGTGATATAAGACATCTCTGACCTTTAACATGACCTCCTGTTATAACCTAAAACAAGAATTTAGGCTGAAATAATGTATATTTCACTATTATAATGCTGAATTTCATGTATGACTATCAGTACTGAATCATAAAAGGAAATGCATACATCGAATTTTCTTTCACAGGATTGTCCCAGAGAGCAAATTTTGTAAAATCAGATGTGTGCCCCATACATATATGTAAAGGGGAACAAATGTGTTGTTTTTTAAGGAAAATAACTTATATCCCTGTAGAGTTCTTCTCCCCATGGATCTGATCACCTAATTTCCTCTATGAGCTCTAACCCTACTGTTGCCAGGCAACAGAGCACACACTTTCCCACAATCCTCCTTGCTTATAAGCACATTGGAGACAAACTGCCATTGCCTTCAGGAGACTGCAGGCAAACTGAGCATGTATTACCCCACCATAGTAGGCCGTAACCAAGGGCAACAGTTATCAAAACAATGCAGGTACATGGAGGAGGAGTGATCTTATATCTCTCACTGAGAGAGAGAGAGAGAGAGAGAGAGAGAGAGAGAGAGAGAGAGAGAGAGAGAGAGAGAGAGAGAGAGAGAGAGAGAGAGAGAGAGAGAGAGAGAGAGAGAGAGAGATAGATAGATAGGGCATAGATCAGTGTTTCCTGAACAGATTGCCTCCAGCAGTTGCAAAACTACAACTCCCAGCATGCTACCACTGGAGGCACCCTGGTTGGCAAACACTGACATAGATAGATAGATAAATAGATAATAGATATGGGAAATAGATCAAAGTTTCCTAGCCAGGGTGACTCCAACATGCTGGTAGTTGTAGTTTTGCAACAGCTGGAGGCACCTTCTTCAGGAAACACTGATCTATATAACTATCAGTGTTTCCTTACCCTCCAGCTGTTGCAACAGTTTTGCAACAGCGGGAGGTACCCTGGTAAGGAAGGGAGGGGTGAACAGGGATGGTGCTGAGAAGTGGGGGATGGCTACAGGGATAGCGCTGGAAAAGGGGGGCAGGCATGGTGTGTGGGGGGTGTTTGGGGGACACAGAGTTAGGAAACACTGATAAAGATAGAGAGATAGATAGGAAAATAAAAAATAACAATGGCATGAAAAAAGTGGTGTTTATTTCACTCAAACCTGAAGCGACGTTTCGGCTACCTCACCCAGCCATTATCAAGCGGCTTGAAAATGGCTAGGTGAGCTAGCCAAAAAGTCACCTCACTTTTGAGTAAAATAAACACCACTTTTTTCACATCAGTGGAGTGCTGCTATTTTTTTTTATTTTTCTACTACTGTCAGTCCTGACCCGGGCAAGATAAAGCAGGCATCTAGGCATCTTTTGTACAGGTGTGCAGCTCTCCTGAACAAGACTGTAGATAGATAGATAAATAGATATATAGATAGATAGAGCATAGATCAGTGTTTTCAGAACAGGGTTCCTCCAGCTGTTGCAAAACTACAACTCCAAGCATGCTGGGAGATGCAGTTTTGCAACCGCTGGAGGCACCCTGGTTGGAAAACACTGAGATAGATAGATAGATAGATAGATTGATCTATGTCCTATATATATATTCCCAATCTATCTATCTATCTATGTTTCCTAACCAAGGTGACTCCAGTGTTGAAGATGCTGTTTTGCAACTGCTGGAGGCACCCTCTTCACAAAACACTGATCTATCTATCTATCTAATAAAATGAAGGAAAACAGGACCTCCCAGTAGAAAGTTCCAATGTGGTGCACGCAGAGACCAGACCTGGGTCAAGGGTCCATATACAGTACAGACCAAAAGTTTGGACACACCTTCTCATTCAGAGTTTTCTTTAGTTTCATGACTATGAAAATTGTAGCTTCACACTGAAGGCATCAGAACTATGAATTAACACATGTGGAAATATATACATAACAAAAAAAGTGTGAAACAACTGAAAATATGTCAAATTCTAGGTTCTTCAGAGTAGCCACCTTTTGCTTTGATTACTGCTTTGCACACTCTTGGCATTCTCTTGTTGAGCTTCAAGAGGTAGTTACCTGAAATGGTTTTCACTTCACAGGTGTGCTGGTGTGGAGGAGGAGGTGTGATGGTGTGGGGGTGCTTTGCTGGTGACACTGTTGGGGATTTATTCAAAATTGAAGGCATACTGAACCAGCATGTCTACCACAGCATCTTGCAGCGGCATGCTATTCCATCCGGTTTGCGTTTAGTTGGACCATCAGGCTGTATAAGGGCTATTTGACTAAAAAGGAGAGTGATGGGGTGCTGCGCCAGATGACCTGGCCTCCACAGTCACCGGACCTGAACCCAATCGAGATGGTTTGGGGTGAGCTGGACCGCAGAGTTAAGGCAAAAGGGCCAACAAGTGCTAAGCATCTCTGGGAACTCCTTCAAGACTGTTGGAAGACCATTTCAGGTAACTACCTCTTGAAGCTCATCAAGAGAATGCCAAGAGTGTGCAAAGCAGTAATAAAAAAAAAAGGTGGCTACTTTGAAGAACCTAGAATATGACATATTTTCAGTTGTTTCACACTTTTTGTTATGTATATAATTCCACATGTGTTAATTCAGTTTTGATGCCTTCAGTGTGAATCTACAATTTTCATAGTCATGAAAATAAAGAAAACTCTGAACGAGAAGGTGTTTCCAAACCTTTGGTCTGTAAAAATCAAGCAGTGATTTATTCCATCAAAACAGAATGTCAAAGAACAACGTTTCAACCAGCTCTCTTGGTCTTTTTTTTGCGTGAAAAATCTAGCAGTCATTTATTCCGTCAAAACAGAGTGTCCAAGAACAACGTTTCAACCAGCTCTCCTGGTCTTTTTCAAGCTCAGTATACTTAGTGAATAACACACCTCATAGAAGGGTACACATCAGGTACCAATAGTGAAATTAATGAAAAAATAAATATAGAAAATTCATAAAATAGTGAACACAATATATCATCAGTGTACATAAAAAAATTTCAAACATGCATGCAATTGTATATCCATATATATCACACAAATTGGAAGCTAGTGCATATGCTGCCATATACTATATTTACTTTCACATCCTTAATTAAGTAATGATTGTAAACATAGAACACCCTGGTGCAATTAAAAACAGTAACTACAGTGACCGTGAGAACGATCACTCACCGGGACTCCATAGCTAATGTCTCAGATTGTAAACAATGTATTTGTACATGCGCGTCACGCGTGATCGCATGTCTATTGCGTCATGTCCGGTGGGACCTGTCAGTTAAGGGAGCGTGTAGGTTGTCACAATAACCCGTCTAGGGCTGCGCACAGCTACAACTAGGAATGGGCCATATCTCTATGCACCGTGAACTCTACGCATGCGCATTAGAGTTCATATGAACTAGGGCACCAAATTAACCCCTTAAGGACCACGGAGGTATGAGTATGTCCCTGCGCCCTGGGTCTTAAGGACCAGGGACGTACTCATATGTCTGTGGGAATTCCGGCCCCTGCCGCGCGCCGGGCGGGGACTGGACCGGGGTGACTGCTGATATCGATCAGCAGTCACCCCGCGCAAATGCCCAGGGGGGTCATCAGACCCCCCTATGTCAGCAATCGGTGCAAATCGCAAGTGAATTCACACTTGCGATTTGCGCAATTCCGGGTCTGTAGTGACCCGGTGACCCGGAATGTAAGGGGGATCGTGGGTGTATAAGATACCCAGGATCCCACTGAAGCCATAGGAGTGAGGTGGCAGGGGTGCCACCCCTCCTATCCCTGCTATTGGTGGTCTAGACGCGACCACCAATAGCAGATCGGGGGCGGGGGGGTTAACTTTCGTTTTCCCCGTCCTGCCCACCCACAATAGGCGGGGCAGGACGGGGAAACGACGGGGACCGGCGCCGAAGATCCACTTACCGATCCGGGCGGGCGACGGAGGCTGAGGGCGGCGATGACGTGCGGCTGGATCCGACGGAAGCCGGTGAGTTGCCTAGCAACATCTGGAGGGTACAGTTTGAGACCATTATACAGTGGTCTCTAACTGTAGCCCTCCAGATGTTGCAAAACTACAACTCCCAGCATGCCCAGACACCTGTTTGGGCATGCTGGGAGTTGTAGTTTTGCAACAGCTGGAGGGCTACAGTTTGAGACCACTATATGGTAGTCTCTGAACTATAGCCCTCCAGATCTTGCAAAACTACGACTCCTAGCATGCCCACACAACTGTTTGCTGTCTGGGCCGCCTGCTGGGATTTGTAGTTTTGCAGCATCTGGAGTGCCACAGTTTTCAGTGGTCTATATACTGTAGCTCTCCAGATGTTGCAAACCTGCAAATCCCAGCATGCTGGGAGTTGTAGTTGCTATCCCTCCAGCTGTTGCATAACTACATCTCGCAGCATGCCCTTCGGTGATCAGTACATGCTGGGAGTTGTAGTTTTGCAACACCTGGAGGCACACTGGTTGGAAAATATTGAGTTAGATAACAGAACCTAACTGAAGGTTTTCCAACCAGTGTGCCTCCAGCTGTTTCAAAAGTACAGCTCTGGGAGTTGTAGTTTTGAAACAGCTGGAGGTTTGCCCCCCCCCCCCCCCCATGTGAACATACAGGGTACATTCACACGGGCAGGCTTACAGTAAGTTTTCTGCTTCAAGTATGAGCTGCGGCTAATTTTTCGCCGCAGCGCAAACTCCTAGCAGAGAACTCACTGTAAACCTCCGCCAGTGGGAATGTACCCTAAAAACACTACACTACACTAACACATAATAAAGGGTAAAACACAACATATACACCCCTTACACTGTCGCCCCCCCCCCCCAATAAAAATTTAAAACGTATTGTACGGCAGTGTTTACAAAACGGAGCCTCCAGCTGTTGCAAAACAACAACTCCCAGCATTTCTGGACAGCCACTGACTACGGAGATACCCCATATGTGGGCGCAAAGTGCTCTGGGGGCGCACAACAAGGCCCAGAAGGGGGAGTGCACCATGTACATTTGAGGTGATTTGCACAAGGGTGGCTAATTGTTACAGCGGTTTTGACAAACGTAAAAAAAAAAAACACATGTGACCCCATTTCGGAAACTACACCCCTCACGGAATGTAATGTGGGGTGCAGTGAGCATTTACACCCCACTGGTGTCTGACAGATATTTGGAACGGTAGGCTGTGCAAATTTCAAAATTTTGTACAGCCCACTGTTCCAAAGATCTGACAAACACCAGTTGGGGGTAAATGCTCACTGTACCCCTTGTTACGTTCCTCAAGGGGTCTAGTTTCCAAAATGGTATGCCATGTGGGGGTTATTTTGCTGTCCTGGCACCATAGGGGCTTCCTAAATGCGACATGCCCCCCCGAGCAAAATTTGCTCTCCAAAAGCTAAATGTGACTCCTTCTCTTCTGAGCATTGTAGTTCGCCCGTAGTGCACTTCTGATCCACTTATAGGGTACCTTCATACTCAGAAGAGATGGGGTTACAAATTTTGGGGGGTATTTTCTGGTATTAACCCTTGCAAAAATGTGAAATTTGGGGGGAAACACACATTTTAGTGGAAAAAAAAATACTTTTTTTTAACATATGCAAAAGTTGTGAAACCCCTGAGGGGTATTAAGGCTCACTTTATTCCTTGTTACGTTCCTCAAGGGGTCTAGTTTCCAAAATGGTATGACATGTGTTTTTTTTTGTGTTTTTTGCTGTCCTGGCACCATAGGGGCTTCCTAAATGCGACATGCCCCCCGAGCAAAATTTGCTCTCAAAAAGCCAAATATGACTCCTTCTCTTCTGAGCGTTGTAGTTCGCCCGTAGTGCACTTCAGGTCAACTTATGGGGTACCTTCATACTCAGAAGAGATGGGGTTACAAATCTTGGGGGGTATTTTCTGCTATTAACCCTTGCAAACATGTGAAATTTTTGGGGAAACACAAATTTTAGTGAATTTTTTTTTTTTTTTTACATATACAAAAGTCGTGAAACACCTGTGGGGTATTAAGGCTCACTTAATTCCTTGTTACGTTCCTCAAGGGGTCTAGTTTCCAAAATGGTATGGCATGTTTTTTTTTTTTTTTCTGTTCTGGGACCATAGGGGCTTCCTAAATGCAACATGCCCCCAAAAACCATTTCAGAAAAACGTACTCTCCAAAATCTCATTGTCGCTCCTTCCCTTCTGAGCCCTCTACTGCGCCCGCCGAACACTTTACATAGACATATGAGGTATGTGCTTACTCGAGAGAAATTGGGCTACAAACATAAGCATACATTTTCTCCTTTTACCCCTTGTAAAAATTCAAAAATTGGGTCTACAAAAACATGCGAGTGTAAAAAATGAAGATTGTGAATTTTCTCCTTCATTTTGTTGCTATTCCTGTGAAACACCTAAAGGGTTAAAACGCTGATTGAATGTCATTTTGAATACTTTGAGGGGTTTAGTTTTTATAATGGGGTCATTTATGGGGTATTTCTAAGTTGAAGACCCTTCAAATCCATTTCAAACCTGAACTGGTCCCTGAAAAATAGTGAGTTTGAAAATTTTGTGAAAAATTAGAAAATTGCTTCTGAACTTTGAAGCCCTCTGGTGACTTCCAAAACTAAAAACACGTCAATTTTATGATGCAAACGTAAAGAAGACATATTGTATATGTGAATAAACATTTTTTTTATTTGGAATATCTATTTTCCTTACAAGCAGAGAGCTTCAAAGTTAGAAAAATTAAAAATTTTCAAATTTTTCATCACATTTTGGGATTTTTCACCAAGAAATGAAGTTACCACAACATTTTACCCCTATGTTAAAGTAGAATATTTCACGGAAAAAAAAATCTCAGAATCAGAATGATAACTAAAAGAATTCCAGAGTTATTAATGTTTAAAATGACAGTGGTCAGATGTGCAAAAAACGCTCTGGTCCTAAGGTGTAAAATGGCCTGGTCCTTAAGGGGTTAAAGCCTGGCTGGCCCTCCTACATCCAAAATTGAACAATGTAAATAAAAATAAAATTAAATTCTATGCTGTTTTAGTGCCTGGTCCTCTGGCATGCACACAGTGTTTTTACCTGCATAGAATATTTACCAGAGTAAGGTGAGTGTATGTGCTCAACGCTAACCACCATTATGTGTCCAATATCAAGTAGGGTTAGATACATTCCTGGAACAAAATAACATTAATGCTTATGCAGAATTATAAAAATACATCCCTTTCCCTTATCCCCTTACACCCTTCCCTTCAATTCCCTGGTTGGACTTGATGGACGTATGTCTTTTTTCAACCGTACTAACTAACTATGTAACTATATAAGTACCAAAGACACATGTCCTCCCAGAAACCATCAATTCGATGGCACCCAGGTGGTACATGTGTCCCTATATCTCCACAATCCTCTCGGTCGTCTGTCAAGTTAAAGGCACAATCAAAATCCGAAATGAATAATGTATACTAAAAAATAAAAAACAAAAGTTGAGATAAAAAAATAAATATAAAAGAAAATGAATTTAAAAAAAATACATAACAAAAAATTTAAAAAGTGACTACCGCTACACACTCTCCCATCTGACCATATCACCACAATTGAAATGCAGATAGCAGTAAAATATTTATTTATTCTTTATCACATAAACAATTCAAATAATTATTTTTCGGTCCTGTGAGTAGACACTCTTCTCCCAGTTTGTCACTTAGGAGTGTATTCCTATCCGTGGCTTTAGTGAACAAATCTGTGGTAGGCGTCCATCCTCAAGTGTGACCATAACATCAAGGAAGCTGATTGCATGGGTAGAGTGGGTCAAGGTGAATTGTGGTTCCAAAAACAACGTTTCGACCAGCTCTCCTGGTCTTTTGATCAGGAGAGCTGGTTGAAACTTTGTTCTTGGATACTCTGTTTTGATGGAATAAATCACTGCTTGATTTTTCACGGATACCTGTGTGCTGTGGCTATTCCTTCTTTATCTACCTTTCTAGCTATCTTTATCAAAGTTTCCAAACCAAGGTGCCTCCAGCTCTGTTATATATATTAGCATCTGTGACATGTATCAGGAACATGTTATCATACCTGTGTCTTTTTCAGGGGACTAATGCCCGATGAGAAGGTGAACGTGACATATACCCTCGTCAGCTACAAGAAAGGACAGGTAATTAATATTTATATTAATTACTGATAACAATCAGGCTAGATGTAAAATATAGACCTGCAGAGATGTCATAGTCTCTCCCTTATACATGAAGATATATGTGTTGTTAATAAGTATATCGTCTATAGACAGCTTCTTATATAACACAATCATATCTCAGGAACAGAGATTAGGAACATTTATGATTCTTATTCTCTAATTTTTTATTTGTAGGAATCCTCTTTTTTGATATTTAATAGAATAGACTGAACTTACTACAGAGTTTACAAGTTTACTTTAGACTGTGGTCTGACTGACCGCAGATTTAAGACTTAACTGTACTAAGTAAAATAGAATCAATTCAATTTTTTTTGCTTCAACGATATAATTGTAGCCAAAAACTATAGCCATAATAATACATAGCCTGTTAACATAACGCTGAAGGGCATAATACACTGCACTTTATTACTAATGCAGTGTGTTATGTGAGTGATCTGAAGATTGCTGTTAAAAGTCCCCTGTATAAAAAATAAATGAAGGCTAGGTTCACACTGAGGAATTTCCAGTTGGAATAATTATTGACGGAGGTTCCATTGGTACATTGCCGTCCCCATAGATGGCAATGTACTCTGCATGGATCCTATCTAAAAAAAAATATATATATTTTTTTTTTAAATAACCCAAAAATTATTAAAGTAACTGAACCCTCCCTTAACATAAGCCATAATTAAACATTGGCTGTCAACATAATGCTGACAGCCATAATACACTGCACTATAATACTAGTGCAATGTATTATATGGGTGATCAGTAGATCGCTGGTGAAAGCCCTCACATGGGATAAAAAAAACAAGAACAAAAAAAAAAAAACAAGTTAAATAAACCTAATTAAACAGAATACTCTTAAAAAACATATTAAAAAAAGAGAACAAATGTTTTTAAAAAAAACTACAATAAAACCCCTGACAATACCGTAACCATACATTGTCTTTTAGAATAATACCGAGAGGCATGAGAAAGACACTGTCATACTACGGCAGACTATTAATATATGAGCTATTAAAAGATGGCTGCTTTAAGTCCCTTAATGGGAATAGTTAAAAACTAATAAGAAAAAATAACAAGGCTAATAAAATATTTAAAAGAAAACTAAAACTCTGCATTAGCAAAAACTTCCCTTAAATTTTTTTTTATCATATATTAAATTAAGAAAAAAGAAAAATATATATAAAAATGCCCCAAAAACTTTATAACCCCAGAAAAAAACCCTAACGATAGCCATAACCATACACTGTCTGTCAGCATAATACTGAGAGGCATAATACACTGCACTGCATTAGTGGTGCAGTGTTTCAAAGAAACGATCAGATCAGGAGTGAAAGGTCATTCTCGTATGGGAAAACAATAATTAGTAAAGAAAAAATAAGTAAATAAATGAATAAAACTGATTAAGATTAGTTTAAAAAGTATAAAAAATTAAGAAATAGTTGATAAAATAATAAAAAATTATCGGAATAGTTAGAAAGTTTAAGGAGTACTCCACTGCTCAGCGTTTGGAACACAGATTTCCGAACACTGGAGCCGATATCGGTTGCTCGTGATGTCATAGCCCCGCCCCCTCATGACATCACGCCCTGCCCCCTCATGTCATCACATCATGCCCCCTCAATGCAAGTCTATGTGAGGGGGCTTGACGGCTGTACCCCTTTAAAAAATAAAAAACAAACTTGTTGATAAAATGTTTAAAAAAAACAACAACCTTGCCCCCACAAAAACATCCCTTTAAAAATACTATTTTGTATCAAATATACAATTCAGAATACAGAAAAGAATATATATAAAAAAGTAATCCCCCAAATTTTATAAATAAACCCCAAAAATTCTACAAAAGCTACACACATAGCATAAATGTGAGAGGCATAAATCATGTAATAAAATAATACACCAACCCCCCCTACTTTCAAAATTAATAGGCATACATTCCTATTATATGATTAACTGTTGTATATAATATAAAATTTTTAATAAAATATTTAGTAAAAAAATAAGAAAAATATACATAATATTTTAAATTAAAAAAAAATCTAGATCCCAATATGGTCCATCTTTTTTGTTCCTTTTTCTTATGCAGTTTCATAATGCCTGAGATAAGTAGTTCTGGCCCTAGAATGTTATATATATTAGCTTCTGTAGCATGTATCAGGAACATGTTATCATGCTTGTGTCTTTTTACAGGTGACTGATGCCCGATGAGAAGGTGAACGTGACATATACCTTTGTCAGCTTCAAGAAAGGAACCACGAGACAGGTAATTAATATTTATATTAATTACTGATAACAATCAGGCTAGATGTAAAATCTAGACCTGCAGAGATGTCATAGTCTCTACCTTATACATGAAGATATATGTGTTGTTAATAAGTATATTGTCTATAGACAGTTTCTTATATAACACAACCATATCTCAGGTACAGAGATTAGGAACATTTATCATCCTTCTTCTCTAAGTTTTTTAATTGTAGGAATCCTCTTTTTCAATATTAAATAGAATAGACTGAACTTACTACAGAGTTTACAAGTTTACTTTAGACTGTGGGCTGACTGACCGCAGATTTAAGACTTAACTCTACTAAGTAAAATAAAATCAATTTTTTTTTTGCTTCAAATATATAATTGTAGCCAAAGACTATAGCCATAATAATACATAGCCTGTTACCATAATACTGAAGGGCGTAATACACTGCACTTGAATACTAATGCAGTGTGTTATGTGAGCGATCTGAAGCTCGCTGTCCCCTTTATAAAAAAAATTAAAGGCTAGGTTCACACTGAGGAATTTCCAGTCAGAATAAGTATTGCCGGAGGTTCCACGGGTACATTGCCGTCCCCATAGATGGCTATGTACTCTGCATGGATCCTATCTAAAAAAATAAAAATAAGTTTAAAAAAAACAATGAATAAAATAATGAACCCCAACCTCTACAAAAATGTATATATATAAAAAAAGAATTTTTAAAAAAATAACCCAAAAATAATAAAAAGTAACTCAACCCTCCCCTCACATTAGCCATAATTAAACATTGGCTGTCAACATAATGCTGACAGCCATAATACACTGCACTGTAATACTAGTGCAATGTATTATATGGTGATCAGCAGATCGCTGGTGAAAGCCCTCACATGGGATAAAAAACAAGAACAAAAAAACAAAACAAGTTAAAAAAAACGAATTAAACAGAACACTCTTAAAAACATATTAAAAAAAGAGAGAGAAAATGTTTTAAAAAACCCACAATAAAAACCCTGACAATTCTGTAACCATACATTGTCTTTTAGAATAATACCGAGAGGCATAAGAAAAACACTGTCATACTTCTGCAGTCTATGAATATATGAGCTATCGAAACATGGCTGCTTTATGTCCCTTAATGGGAATGGTTACAAACTAATAAGAAGAAAAAGAAGGCTAATAAAATATTTTTTTTTAAAAACTAAAACTCTGCGTTAACAAAAACTTCCCTTTAAAAATTTTTTTGTATCAAATATAAAATTAAGAAAAAAGCAAAATAAATATATAAAAATGCCAAAAAAACATTATAACCCCATAAAAAAACCCTAACGATAGCCATAACCATACACTGTCTGTCAGCATAATACTGAGAGGCATATTACACTGCATTACAATAGTGGTGCTTTGTTTCAAAGAAACGATCAGATCAGGAGTGAAAGGTTGTTCTCGTATGGGAAAACAATAATTAATAAAGAAAAAAGAAGTAAATAAATGAATAAAACTGATTAAAATTAGTTTAAAAAAGTATAAAAAATTAAGAAACGGTTGATGAAATAATAAAAAATTATCTGAATAGATAGAAAGTTAAAGGGGTACTCTACTGCTCAGCGTTTGGAACACAGATTTCCAAACGCTGGAGCTGATATCAGTTGCTCGTGATGTCATAGCCCCGCCCCCTCATGACATCACGCCCTGCCCCCTCATGACGTCACATCCTGCCCCCTCAATGCAAGTCTATGGGAGGGGGCTTGACGGCTGTACCCCTTTAAAAAAAAATGGTTGATAAAATATTTTAAAAAAAACAACAACCCTGCCCCCACAAAAACATCCCTTTAAAAATACTTTTTTGTATCAAATATACAATTCAGAACACAGAAAAGAAAATATATTCAAAAAATCCCCCAAATTTTATAAATAAACCCCAAAAATTCTACAAAAGCTACACACATAGCATAAATGTGAGAGGCATGAATCATGTGATAAAATAATACAACCACCCCCCCACTTTAAAACTGAATAGGCATACATTCCTATTATATGATTAACTGTTGTATATCATATAAAACATTTTAATAAAATATTTAGTAACAAAATAAGAAAAATATACATAATATTTTAAATTAAAAAAAATCTAGATCCCAATATGGTCCATCTTTTTTTGTTCCTTTTTCTTATGCAGTTTCATAATGCCTGAGATAAGTAGTTCTGGCCCTAGAATGTTATATATATTAGCTTCTGTAGCATGTATCAGGAACATGTTATCATACCTGTGTCTTTTTACAGGTGACTGATGCCCGATGAGAAGGTGAACGTGACATATGCCTTTGTCAGCTTCAAGAAAGGAACCACGAGACAGGTAATTAATATTTATATTAATTACTGATAACAATCAGGCTAGATGTAAAATCTAGACCTGCAGAGATGTCATAGTCTCTACCTTATACATGAAGATATATGTGTTGTTAATAAGTATATTGTCTATAGACAGTTTCTTACATAACACAACGATATCTCAGGTTCAGAGATTAGGAACATTTATCATCCTTCTTCTCTAATTTAATATTTGTAGGAATCCTCTTTTTCAATATTATATAGAATAGACTGAACTTACTACAGAGTTTACAAGTTTACTTTAGACTGTGGGCTGACTGACCGCAGATTTAAGACTTAACTCTACTAAGTAAAATAAAATCAGCTTTTTTTGCTTCAAATATATAATTGTAGCCAAAGACTATAGCCATAAATATACATAGCCTTCTAACATAATGCTGAAGGGCGTAATATACTGCACTTCAATACTAATGCAGTGTGTTATGTGAGCGATCTGAAGCTCGCTGTTAAAAGTCCCCTTTATAAAAAAAATTAAAGGCTAGGTTCACACTGAGGAATTTCCAGTCAGAATAAGTATTGCCGAAGGTTCCACGGGTACATTGCCCTCCCCATAGATGGCTATGTACTCTGCATGGATCCTATCTAAAAAAATAAAAAAAAGTTAAAAATAAACAATGAATAAAATAATGAACCCCAACCCCTACAAAAATGTATATATAAAAAAATGAATTTTTAAAAATATAACCCAAAAATAATAAAAAGTAACTCAACCCTCCCTTCAAATTAGCCATAATTAAACATTGGCTGTCAACATAATGCTGACAGCCATAATACACTGCACTGTAATACTAGTGCAATGTATTATATGGTGATCAGCAGATCGATGGTGAAAGCCCTCACATGGGATAAAAAAACAAGAACAAAAAAACAAATCAAGTTAAAAAAACGAATTAAACAGGACACTCTTAAAAAACATATTAAAAAAAGAGAGAGAAAATGTTTTAAAAAACCCACAATAAAAACCCTGACAATTCTGTAACCATACATTGTCTTTTAGAATAATACCGAGAGGCATAAGAAAGACACTGTCATACTTCTGCAGTCTATGAATATATGAGCTATCGAAACATGGCTGCTTTATGTCCCTTAATGGGAATGGTTACAAACTAATAAGAAGAAAAAGAAGGTTAATAAAATATTTTTAAAAAAAACTAAAACTCTGCATTAACAAAAACTTCCCTTTAAAAAATTTTTTGTATCAAATATAAAATTAAGAAACAAGCAAAAAAAATATATAAAAATGCCAGAAAAACGTTATTACCCCATAAAAAAAACCCTAACGATAGCCATAACCATACACTGTCTGTCAGCATAATACTGAGAGGCATAATACACTGCACTACAATAGTGGTGCAGTGTTTCAAAGAAATGATCAGATCAGGAGTGAAAGGTCGTTCTCGTATGGGAAAACAATAATTAATAAAGAAAAAAGAAGTAAATAAATGAATAAAACTGATTAAGATTAGTTTAAAAAAGTATAAAAAATTAAGAAACGGTTGATGAAATAATAAAAAATTATCTGAATAGATAGAAAGTTAAAGGGGTACTCCACTGCTCAGCGTTTGGAACACAGATTTCCAAACGCTGCAGCTGATATCAGTTGCTCGTGATGTCATAGCCCCGCCCCCTCATTACATCACGCCCTGCCCCCTCATGACGTCACATCCTGCCCCCTCAATGCAAGTCTATGGGAGGGGGCTTGACGGCTGTACCCCTTTAAAAAAAAAACTGGTTGATAAAATATTTTTTTTAAAACAACCCTGCCCCCACAAAAACATCCCTATAAAAATACTTTTTTGTATCAAATATACAATTCAGAATACAGAAAAGAAAATATATTCAAAAAATCCCCCAAATTTTATAAATAAACCCCAAAAATTCTACAAAAGCTACACACATAGCATAAATGTGAGGCATAAATCATGTAATAAAATAATACAACCACCCCCCCACTTTAAAAATTTATAGGCATACATTCCTATTATATGATTAACTGTTGTATATAATATAAAAAATTTTAATAAAATATTTAGTAAAAAAATAAGAAAAATATACATAATATTTTAAATTAAAAAAAATCTAGATCCCAATATGGTCCATCTTTTTTGTTCCTTTTTCTTATGCAGTTTCATAATGCCTGAGATAAGTAGTTCTGGCCCTAGAATGTTATATATATTAGCTTCTGTAGCATGTATCAGGAACATGTTATCATACCTGTGTCTTTTTACAGGTGACTGATGCCCGATGAGAAGGTGAACGTGACATATACCTTTGTCAGCTTCAAGAAAGGAACCACGAGACAGGTAATTAATATTTATATTAATTACTGATAACAATCAGGCTAGATGTAAAATCTAGACCTGCAGAGATGTCATAGTCTCTACCTTATACATGAAGATATATGTGTTGTTAATAAGTATATTGTCTATAGACAGCTTCTTATATAACACAACGATATCTCAGGTTCAGAGATTAGGAACATTTATCATCCTTCTTCTCTAATTTAATATTTGTAGGAATCCTCTTTTTCAATATTATATAGAATAGACTAAACTTACTACAGAGTTTACAAGTTTACTTTAGACTGTGGGCTGACTGACCGCAGATTTAAGACTTAACTCTACTAAGTAAAATAAAATCAATTTTTTTTTGCTTCAAATATATAATTGTAGCCAAAGACTATAGCCATAAATATACATAGCCTGTTAACATAATGCTGAAGGGCATAATATACTGCACTTGAGTACTAATGCAGTGTGTTATGTGAGCGATCTGAAGCTTGCTGTTAAAAGTCCCCTTTATAAAAAAAATATTAATGGCTAGGTTCACACTGAGGAATTTCCAGTCATAATAAGTATTGCCGGAGGTTCCACGGGTACATTGCCATCCCGTTAGATGGCTATGTACTCTGCATGGATCCTATCTAAAAAAATAAGTTAAAAATAAACAATGAATAAAATAATGAACCCCAACCTCTACAAAAATGTATATATAAAAAAAAGAATTTTTAAAAAAATAACCCAAAAATAATAAAAAGTAACTCAACCCTCCCCTCACATTAGCCATAATTAAACATTGGCTGTCAACATAATGCTGACAGCCATAATACACTGCACTGTAATACTAGTGCAATGTATTATATGGTGATCAGCAGACTGCTGGTGAAAGCCCTCACCTGGGATTAAAAAAAAAGAACAAAAAAACAAAACAAGTTAAAAAAACGAATTAAACAGAACACTCTTAAAAAACATATAAAAAAGAGAGAAAAAATGTTTAAAAAAACCCACAATAAAACCCCTGACAATACCATAACCATGCACTGTCTTTTAGAATAATACCGAGAGGCATAAGAAAGACACTGTCATACTTTTGCAGTCTATGAATATATGAGCTATCGAAAGATGGCTGCTTTAAGTCCCTTAATGGGAATAGATACAAACTAATAAGAAGAAAACAAGGCTAATAAAATATTTAAAAAAATACTAAAACTCTGCATTAACAAAAACTTCCCTTTGAAAAAAATTTTTGTATCAAATATAAAATTAAGAAAAAAGAAAAAAAAATATAAAAATGCCAAAAAAACTTTATAACCCCATAAAAAAAACCTAACGATAGCCATAACCATACACTGTCTGTCAGCATAATACTGAGAGGCATAATACACTGCACTACATTAGTGGTGCAGTGTTTCAAAAAAACGATCAGATCAGGAGTGAAAGGTCGTTCTCGTATGGGAAAACAATAATTAGTAAAGAAAAAATAAGTAAATAAATGAATAAAACTGATTAAGATTAGTTTAAAAAGTATAAAAAATTAAGAAACAGTTGATAAAATAATAAAAAATTATCGGAATAGTTAGAAAGTTAAAGGGGTACTCCACTGCTCAGCGTTTGGAACACAGATTTCCGAACACTGGAGCCGATATCGGTTGCTCGTGATGTCATAACCCCGCCCCCTCATGACATCACGCCCTGCCCCCTCATTACGTCACATCCTGCCCCCTCAATGCAAGTCTATGTGAGGGGGCTTGACGGCTGTACCCCTTTAAAAAATAAAAAACAAACTGGTTGATAAAATGTTTTAAAAAAAACAACAACCCTGCCCCCACAAAAACATCCCTTTAAAAAAATACTATTTTGTATCAAATATACAATTCAGAATACAGAAAAGGATATATATAAAAAATAATCCCCCAAATTTTATAAATAAACCCCAAAAATTCTACAAAAGCTACATACATAGCATAAATGTGAGAGGAATAAATCATGTAATAAAATAATACAACAACGCCCCCTACTTTCAAAATTAATAGGCATACATTCCTATTATATGATTGACTGTTGTATATAATATACAATTTTTAATAAAATATTTAGGAAAAAAATAAGAAAAATATACATAATATTTAAAAAAAAATAATCTAGATCCCTATATGGTCCATCTTTTTTGTTCCTTTTTCTTATGCAGTTTCAGAATGCCTGAGGTAAGTAGTTCTGGCCCTAGAATGTTATATATATTAGCTTCTGTAGCATGTATCAGGAACATGTTATCATACCTGTGTCTTTTTACAGGTGACTGATGCCCGATGAGAAGGTGAACGTGACATATACCTTTGTCAGCTTCAAGAAAGGAACCACGAGACAGGTAATTAATATTTATATTAATTACTGATAACAATCAGACTAGATGTAAAATCTAGACCTGCAGAGATGTCATAGTCTCTACCTTATACATGAAGATATATGTGTTGTTAATAAGTATATTGTCTATAGACAGCTTCTTATATAACACAACCATATCTCAGGTACAGAGATTAGGAACATTTATCATCCTTCTTCTCTAATTTTTTATTTGTAGGAATCCTCTTTTTCAATATTAAATAGAATAGACTGAACTTACTACAGAGTTTACAAGTTTACTTTAGACTGTGGGCCGACTGACCGCAGATTTAAGACTTAACTCTACTAAGTAAAATAAAATCATTTTTTTTTTTGCTTCAAATATATAATTGTAGCCAAAGACTATAGCCATAATAATACATAGCCTGTTACCATAATACTGAAGGGCGTAATACACTGCACTTGAATACTAATGCAGTGTGTTATGTGAGCGATCTGAAGCTCGCTTTTAAAAGTCCCCTTTATAAAAAAATTTAAGGCTAGGATCACACTAGGGAATTTCCAGTCAGAATAAGTATTGCCGGAGGTTCCACGGGTACATTGCCATCCCCATAGATGGCTATGTACTCTGCATGGATCCTATCTAAAAAAAATAAAAATAAGTAAAAAAAAAAACAATGAATAAAATAATGAACCCCAACCTCTACAAAAATGTATATATAAAAAAAAGAATTTAAAAAAAAATAACCCAAAAATAATAAAAAGTAACTCAACCCTCCCCTCACATTAGCCATAATTAAACATTGGCTGTCAACATAATGCTGACAGCCATAATACACTGCACTGTAATACTAGTTTAATGTATTATATGGTGATCAGCAGATCGCTGGTGAAAGCCCTCACATGGGATAAAAAACAAGAACAAAAAAACAAAACAAGTTAAAAAAACGAATTAAACAGAACACTCTTAAAAAACATATTAAAAAAAAGAGAGAGAAAATGTTTTAAAAAACCCACAATAAAAACCCTGACAATTCTGTAACCATACATTGTCTTTTAGAATAATACCGAGAGGCATAAGAAAAACACTGTCATACTTCTGCAGTCTATGAATATATGAGCTATCGAAACATGGCTGCTTTATGTCCCTTAATGGGAATGGTTACAAACTAATAAGAAGAAAAAGAAGGCTAATAAAATATTTTAAAAAAACAACTAAAACTTTGCGTTAACAAAAACTTCCCTTTAAAAATTTTTTTGTATCAAATATAAAATTAAGAAAAAAGCAAAATAAATATATAAAAATGCCAAAAAAACGTTATAACCCCATAAAAAAAACCTAACGATAGCCATAACCATACACTGTCTGTCAGCATAATACTGAGAGGCATAATACACTGCACTACAATAGTGGTGCAGTTTTTCAAAGAAACGATCAGATCAGGAGTGAAAGGTTGTTCTCGTATGGGAAAACAATAATTAATAAAGAAAAAAGAAGTAAATAAATGAATAAAACTGATTAAAATTAGTTTAAAAAAGTATAAAAAATTAAGAAACGGTTGATGAAAAAATAAAAAATTATCTGAATAGATAGAAAGTTAAAGGGGTACTCTACTGCTCAGCGTTTGGAACACAGATTTCCAAACGCTGGAGCTGATATCAGTTGCTCGTGATGTCATAGCCCCGCCCCCTCATGACATCACGCCATGCCCCCTCATGACGTCACATCCTGCCCCCTCAATGCAAGTCTATGGGAGGGGACTTGACGGCTGTACCCCTTTAAAAAAAAATGGTTGATAAAATATTTAAAAAAAACAACAACCCTGCCCCCACAAAAACATCCCTTTAAAAATACTTTTTTGTATCAAATATACAATTCAGAATACAGAAAAGAAAATATATTCAAAAAATCCCCCAAATTTTATAAATAAACCCCAAAAATTCTACAAAAGCTACACACATAGCATAAATGTGAGAGGCATAAATCATGTAATAAAATAATACAACCACCCCCCCACTTTAAAAATTAATGGGCATACATTCCTATTATATGATTGACTGTTGTATATCATATAAAACATTTTAATAAAATATTTAGTAAAAAAATAAGAAAAATTTACATAATATTTTAAATTTAAAAAAATCTAGATCCCAATATTGTCAATCTTTTTTGTTCCTTTTTCTTATGCAGTTTCATAATGCCTGAGATAAGTAGTTCTGGCCCTAGAATGTTATATATATTAGCTTCTGTAGCATGTATCAGGAACATGCTATCATACCTGTGTCTTTTTACAGGTGACTGATGCCCGATGAGAAGGTGAACGTGACATATACCTTTGTCAGCTTCAAGAAAGGAACCACGAGACAGGTAATTAATATTTATATTAATTACTGATAACAATCAGGCTAGATGTAAAATCTAGGCCTGCAGAGATGTCATAGTCTCTACCTTATACATGAAGATATATGTGTTGTTAATAAGTATATTGTCTATAGACAGCTTCTTATATAACACAACGATATCTCAGGTTCAGAGATTAGGAACATTTATCATCCTTCTTCTCTAATTTAATATTTGTAGGAATCCTCTTTTTCATAATTATATAGAATAGGCTGAACTTACTACAGAGTTTACAAGTTTACTTTAGACTGTGGGCTGACTGACCGCAGATTTATGACTTAACTCTACTAAGTAAAATAAAATCAATTTTTTTTGCTTCAAATATATAATTGTAGCCAAAGACTATAGCCATAAATATACATAGCCTGTTAACATAATGCTGAGGGGGGTAATATACTGCACTTCAATACTAATGCAGTGTGTTATGTGAGCGATCTGAAGCTCGCTGTTAAAAGTCCCCTTTATAAAAAAAATTAAAGGCTAGGTTCACACTGAGGAATTTCCAGTCAGAATAAGTATTGCCGAAGGTTCCACGGGTACATTGCCGTCCCCATAGATGGCTATGTACTCTGCATGGATCCTATCTAAAAAAATAAAAAAAAGTTAAAAATAAACAATGAATAAAATAATGAACCCCAACCCCTACAAAAATGTATATATAAAAAAATGAATTTTTAAAAAAATAACCCAAAAAATAATAAAAAGTAACTCTACCCTCCCCTCAAATTAGCCATAATTAAACATTGGCTATCAACATAATGCTGACAGCCATAACACACTGCACTGTAATACTAGTGCAATGTATTATATGGTGATCAGCAGACTGCTGGTGAAAGCCCTCACCGGGTATTAAAAAAAAGAACAAAAAAACAAAACAAGTTAAAAAAACGAATTAAACAGAGCACTCTTAAAAAACATATAAAAAAAGAGAGAAAAATGTTTAAAAAAAACCCACAATAAAACCCCTGACAATACCGTAACCATGCAGTGTCTTTTAGAATAATACCGAGAGGCATAAGAAAGACACTGTCATACTTCTGCAGTCTATGAATATATGAGCTATCGAAAGATGGCTGCTTTAAGTCCCTTAATGGGAATAGATACAAACTAATAAGAAGAAAACAAGGCTAATAAAATATTAAAAAAAAAAACTAAAACTCTGCATTAACAAAATCTTCCCTTTAAAAAATGTTTTTGTTTCAAATATAAAATTAAGAAAAAAGAAAAAAATATATATAAAAATGCCAAAAAAACTTTATAACCCCATAAAAAAACCTAACGATAGCCATAACCATACACTGTCTGTCAGCATAATACTGAGAGGCATAATACACTGCACTACATTAGTGGTGCAGTGTTTCAAAGAAACGATCAGATCAGGAGTGAAAGGTCGTTCTCGTATGGGAAAACAATAATTAGTAAAGAAAAAATAAGTAAATAAATGATTAAAACTGATTAAGATTAGTTTAAAAAGTATAAAAAATTAAGAAACAGTTGATAAAATAATAAAAAATTATCGGAATAGTTAGAAAGTTAAAGGGGTACTCCACTGCTCAGCGTTTGGAACACAGATTTCCGAACACTGGAGCCGATATCGGTTGCTCGTGATGTCATAGCCCCGCCCCCTCATGACATCACGCCCTGCCCCCTCATGTCGTCACATCCTGCCCCCTCAATGCAAGTCTATGTGAGGGGGCTTGACTGCTGTACCCCTTTAAAAAATAAAAAACAAACTGGTTGATAAAATGTTTAAAAAAAAAAACAACCCTGCCCCCACAAAAACATCCCTTTAAAAATACTATTTTGTATCAAATATACAATTCAGAATACAGAAAAGAATATATATAAAAAAGTAATCCCCCAAATTTTATAAATAAACCCCAAAAATTCTACAAAAGCTACACACATAGCATAAATGTGAGAGGCATAAATCATGTAATAAAATAATACACCAACCCCCCCTACTTTCAAAATTAATAGGCATACATTCCTATTATATGATTAACTGTTGTATATAATATAACATTTTTAATAAAATATTTAGTAAAAAAATAAGAAAAATATACATAATATTTTAAATAAAAAAAAAATCTAGATCCCAATATGGTCCATCTTTTTTGTTCCTTTTTCTTATGCAGTTTCATAATGCCTGAGATAAGTAGTTCTGGCCCTAGAATGTTATATATATATTAGCTTCTGTAGCATGTATCAGGAACATGTTATCATACTTGTGTCTTTTTACAGGTGACTGATGCCCAATGAGAAGGTGAACGTGACATATACCTTTGTCAGCTTCAAGAAAGGAACCACGAGACAGGTAATTAATATTTATATTAATTACTGATAACAATCAGACTAGATGTAAAATCTAGACCTGCAGAGATGTCATAGTCTCTACCTTATACATGAAGATATATGTGTTGTTTATAAGTATATTGTCTATAGACAGCTTCTTATATAACAAAACCATATCTCAGGTACAGAGATTAGGAACATTTATCATCCTTCTTCTCTAATTTTTTATTTGTAGGAATCCTCTTTTTCAATATTAAATAGAATAGACTGAACTTACTACAGAGTTTACAAGTTTACTTTAGACTGTGGGCCGACTGACCCCAGATTTAAGACTTAACTCTACTAAGTAAAATAAAATCAATTTTTTTTTGCTTCAAATATATAATTGTAGCCAAAGACTATAGCCATAATAATACATACCCTGTTACCATAATACTGAAGGGTGTAATACACTGCACTTGAATACTAATGCAGTGTGTTATGTGAGCAATCTGAAGCTCGCTGTTAAAAGTCCCCTTTATAAAAAAAATGAAAGGCTAGGTTCACACTGAGGAATTTCCAGTCAGAATAAGTATTGTCGGAGGTTCCACGGGTACATTGCCGTCCCCATAGATGGCTATGTACTCTGCATGGATCCTATCTAAAAAAAATAAAAATAAGTTAAAAATAAACAATGAATAAAATAATGAACCCCAACCTCTACAAAAATGTATATACAAAAAAAAGAATTTTTAAAAAAATAACCCAAAAATAATAAAAAGTAACTCAACCCTCCCCTCACATTAGCCATAATTAAACATTGCCTGTCAACATAATGCTGACAGCCATAATACACTGCACTGTAATCCTAGTGCAATGTATTATATGGTGATCAGCAGATCGCTGGTGAAAGCCCTCACATGGGATAAAAAACAAGAACAAAAAAACAAAACAAGTTAAAAAAACAAATTAAACAGAACACTCTTAAAAAACACATTAAAAAAAGAGAGAGAAAATGTTTTTAAAAACCCACAATAAAAACCCTGACAATTCTGTAACCAAACATTGTCTTTTAGAATAATACCGAGAGGCATAAGAAAGACACTGTCATACTTCTGCAGTCTATGAATATATGAGCTATCGAAACATGGCTGCTTTATGTCCCTTAATGGGAATGGTTACAAACTAATAAGAAGAAAAAGAAGGCTAATAAAATCTTTAAAAAAAAAACTAAAACTCTGCATTAACAAAAACTTCCCTTTAAAAATTTTTTTGTATCAAATATAAAATTAAGAAAAAAGCAAAATAAATATATAAAAATGCCAAAAAAACTTTATAACCCCATAAAAAAACCTAACGATAGCCATAACCATACACTGTCTGTCAGCATAATACTGAGAGGCATAATACACTGCACTACATTAGTGGTGCAGTGTTTCAAAGAAACGATCAGATCAGGAGTGAAAGGTCGTTCTCGTATGGGAAAACAATAATTAGTAAAGAAAAAATAAGTAAATAAATGAATAAAACTGATTAAGATTAGTTTAAAAAGTATAAAAAATTAAGAAACAGTTGATAAAATAATAAAAAATTATCGGAATAGTTAGAAAGTTAAAGGGGTACTCCACTGCTCAGCGTTTGGAACACAGATTTCCGAACACTGGAGCCGATATCGGTTTCTCGTGATGTCATAGCCCCGCCCCCTCATGACATCACGCCCTGCCCCCTCATGTCGTCACATCCTGCCCCCTCAATGCAAGTCTATGTGAGGGGGCTTGACGGCTGTACCCCTTTAAAAAATAAAAAACAAACTGGTTGATAAAATGTTTAAAAAAAACAACAACCCTGCCCCCACAAAAACATCCCTTTAAAAATACTATTTTGTATCAAATATACAATTCAGAATACAGAAAAGAATATATATAAAAAAGTAATCCCCCAAATTTTATAAATAAACCCCAAAAATTCTACAAAAGCTACACACATAGCATAAATGTGAGAGGCATAAATCATGTAATAAAATAATACACCAACCCCCCCTACTTTCAAATTTAATAGGCATACATTCCTATTATATGATTAACTGTTGTATATAATATAACATTTTTAATAAAATATTTAGTAAAAAAAATAAGAAAAATATACATAATATTTTAAATTAAAAAAAAATCTAGATCCCAATATGGTCCATCTTTTTTGTTCCTTTTTCTTATGCAGTTTCATAATGCCTGAGATAAGTAGTTCTGGCCCTAGAATGTTATATATATTATCTTCTGTAGCATGTATCAGGAACATGTTATCATACTTGTGTCTTTTTACAGGTGACTGATGCCCAATGAGAAGGTGAACGTGACATATACCTTTGTCAGCTTCAAGAAAGGAACCACGAGACAGGTAATTAATATTTATATTAATTACTGATAACAATCAGACTAGATGTAAAATCTAGACCTGCAGAGATGTCATAGTCTCTACCTTATACATGAAGATATATGTGTTGTTTATAAGTATATTGTCTATAGACAGCTTCTTATATAACAAAACCATATCTCAGGTACAGAGATTAGGAACATTTATCATCCTTCTTCTCTAATTTTTTATTTGTAGGAATCCTCTTTTTCAATATTAAATAGAATAGACTGAACTTACTACAGAGTTTACAAGTTTACTTTAGACTGTGGGCCGACTGACCCCAGATTTAAGACTTAACTTTACTAAGTAAAATAAAATCAATTTTTTTTTGCTTCAAATATATAATTGTAGCCAAAGACTATAGCCATAATAATACATAGCCTGTTACCATAATACTGAAGGGTGTAATACACTGCACTTGAATACTAATGCAGTGTGTTATGTGAGCGATCTGAAGCTCGCTGTTAAAAGTCCCCTTTATAAAAAAAATTAAAGGCTAGGTTCACACTGAGGAATTTCCAGTCAGAATAAGTATTGCCGGAGGTTCCACGGGTACATTGCCGTCCCCATAGATGGCTATGTACTCTGCATGGATCCTATCTAAAAAAAATAAAAATAAGTTAAAAATAAACAATGAATAAAATAATGAACCCCAACCTCTACAAAAATGTATATACAAAAAAAAGAATTTTTTAAAAAATAACCCAAAAATAATAAAAAGTAACTCAACCCTCCCCTCACATTAGCCACAATTAAACATTGGCTGTCAACATAATGCTGACAGCCATAATACACTGCACTGGAATACTAGTGCAATGTATTATATGGTGATCAGCAGACTGCTGGTGAAAGCCCTCACCTGGGATTAAAAAAAAAGAACAAAAAAACAAAACAAGTTAAAAAAACAAATTAAACAGAACACTCTTAAAAAACATATAAAAAAGAGAGAAAAAATGTTTAAAAAAAACCCACAATAAAACCCCTGACAATACCGTGACCATGCACTGTCTTTTAGAATAATACCGTGAGGCATAAGAAAGACACTGTCATACTTCTGCAGTCTATGAATATATGAGCTATCGAAACATGGCTGCTTTATGTCCCTTAATGGGAATGGTTACAAACTAATAAGAAGAAAAAGAAGGCTAATAAAATATTTTAAAAAAAACCTAAAACTCTGCATTAAAAAAAACTTCCCTTTAAAAATTTTTTTGTATCAAATATAAAATTAAGAAAAAAGCAAAATAAATATATAAAAATGCCAAAAAAACGTTATTACCCCATAAAAAACCCCTAACGATAGCCATAACCATACACTGTCTGTCAGCATAATACTGAGAGGCATAATACACTGCACTACAATAGTGGTGCAGTGTTTCAAAGAAACGATCAGATCAGGAGTGAAAGGTCGTTCTCGTATGGGAAAACAATAATTAATAAAGAAATAAGAAGTAAATAAATGAATAAAACTGATTAAGATTAGTTTAAAAAAGTATAAAAAATTAAGAAACGGTTGATGAAATAAT